>NW_027108368.1:11248-22545 GCF_000696795.3 Halyomorpha halys | reverse complement strand
TAAAAACGAGGTTGACAACAAGCCATTCTTAGAAGGGCAAAGGGGTAAAGAAATATTTATTAAAAGTAGGCAGATGTTTTGTGAATATAAAAACACAGAGCCAAAAAGTAATTTCTGCTGATTGCCTTTTAATTAGACTCGGAGGAAATTAAAAAAAGTAAAACGAAAGAGAGAGAGAAAGAAAAAAAAAAGGGGGGGTCACTGAAAAACATTTACTCAAAATGAAAAAGACATTTTGTATTACTAATGTTATCAATTACATTCATAAAAAGTATACGGAAAATACGGGTTTAATTAATACGTCAGCTGGGTGTTAGTACATTGAAAAAATTTAACATATTTATTAATGATATTTTTTATAATTTTTTTTATAACCTTACGTAGTATTTACAGTTGAATATACTTCAGTTCAGTTAAATAGTAATGAACCATCCTCATTTTTTAAATTAAAAGTAATATACAACAATATATGTTTTTAACAGTTTCGAATATATTCGAACATTAAATTATTTTATGTAATTTTTATTTATTTTTATCATAAAATTCTATTCAACCAAGGAGAATAATAATGGACAATTTTTTGGAACACTGATAATCTTAACAGTAGAAGTGAGAAAAATATTTTCTTTTAAATTGATATTCTCAATAGTTTAATTAATTTAAAATAAGCACCAATCATTAATCCTTTTACCGAGTGAATTCTTTTAAAGTAATAAAATTAGCATTAATAAATCAATATCTTTTATCAGGTGAAATCTTGATAAATGAGAATAAATGGTCTATAAGTTAATATTCTATATAGGGGCGTGACAGCTGTACAGCCGTGGGTTGGAGCGCAGGTCCCAGTGCGCTCGGTTCGGAACGTTGTGGGTTCGATTCCCACCTGGGGCAGTTAACATTCATTTTTCGGTGGTTCCGAAGAATAAATCTTGAAACTCCCACCTTGGTTAGAACGTGGCGGCAACTCAGGTAGCTGCCAGGGGTTGACAAAAACTACTAGGCTAGACTAGGCCCACTTGCCGGACTTATATGCATAATTATATACATGTTTGTGCTTTTAAGTTTAATAATCTAGAAATACTCTGTAAATGTATTTCACAATGTGAAAGTATAGGATTTAACAAGGCATTAAAATATATATATATAATAAAACAAAGGACTATTTTTTTCTTTTTTTATACACAGGAACAAGAAGACATGAATCCTCACGAAGCCTCGATTGTGATTAAATAGGCACCGGAACCATTTTATCCTATATAATTTTATTTCTTTTTAATTAAGATGTTATTGTTTCTTGTTTTTAATTACTCGAGATTTTTTAAAGGGAAAAAATTTAAAGGTATTCAGTTATTAAAGTGAGGGAAACGTAATTTTATAACCTTCTTCAATATTTTGCAGAGAATTAAGTAAGAAAGCTTCTTGTTTTATTAAGACACTCCAATTCAAATTTGTTCCAACATTATTATTGATAAATATATATATGCAAAAAGAGGGAGGTACTTACCCTAGATCTGGCACGAGAGGTGTTTCCAGTACCCTGTTGGTAGCCACCTCCTTCTCCGGACTCCCGGGACGGGAACTGCAAAAAATTAAAAATAGTGATTTGAAAATTGATTGAAAAAAATATTTGTTTATAATATTCTTTTTAAATAACATTAAAATCAATTGTATCTTGATTTAAAATATACTAAATTTAATTGTATCACTACAGATGAACACCCTAAATTAAATAATATATCATGTTTCAATATATTTATATATGGAGTTATGCATGAACGTGAATGAGTAGATAACGTTAGAGTTGGTCTAACAACTTTTGAAAATGTTTAAAGGAAAAGAGTTACTACCCAATTTTTGTCAGGGTCAGAATTAAACCTTTAGGTTGAATAACCATGCCAGTAATCATTATCTTAAATGTACATCCTAATACTCTTCGCTTGTGGTTTCAAGGATACAGCCCGTCCAGTAATGCCCAACTATATACCCAGCGCCCCAGATCAAACTTAATTTTGATTGTAGGAAGACAGTTCGGGTGGCGGTCATTCAAGGTATCAAAATAGTAAAATAAAACTGTTTATTTTTAACGTTTCGCCCAACTTTGCAGGCCTTCGTTAGAACTGTTTGATTGTAGTACAAAGAACTGAATAACACATAATACAATAACAAGAATAGTTAAAATTCAACAACAGATGATACAATAACACATAATAAATGAACAATAAATAGTTTTCTTTTACTATTTTGATACCTTTATTGACCTTTACCCGGACTATCTTCCTACAATCCACTTCATACGGTCAACTATCTTCTTCCTTTATTCATTTTGAATTTGGCATGTAAGAGAATTAAGGTCAAAAACATAATTTTATGGAAACTGTGATTGGAAAATTTAGGCTTTCGTTTATTGAAGGTAGTATATTTTAACCCATGGAGGGTCAGGGGTCCAGTTTTTTTTTTTTAGGAAGTCATGTTTCTTGAACAATTGTTGCCATGTTTCTTGAACAGGTAGACGATTTGCCCAAGACCACGCCCAACCAACAGATCTTTCCACATTTAAGTGGGTATCCACTTTATAGACCCTAGGTGGGCACTGTGAGGCTCCCCAACCTATGCGGTTGAGTCACGACAGTAACAGAATAAATAATTATCTGCCACAGCCGGATTCGAACTCGGATCCTGAGAGTAAGTAGCACAGTGCCTAACTCACTGAGTTACCTCGTTCTTTTTTTAATTTTTATTACTTTACCGTTGCGAACTTCAAAAAGTAGTCTTTAACGAATTTTCCCCCTATATTCACATTAAAGATCCACTTAAACAGTGAAGATAACATTTTACAATTTATTAGCCAATAAAACAACATATTTGTTTGTTATAAAAAATAAGAGTATTAAAAAAATCTATTATACTGAAGTTAATAAAAAATATTTATAATCGAGATTCATAAAAATTAATAAACATAATATGCTATTAAAAAACTAGTACGACTAAAAATTTTAATTTTAAATTTTGCATTCTTGTTCCACTTAAATTTTAAAATCATATTATATATTATTTTTGGAAAACACGATTTAAATATCAATGTAAATGGTCATTACATTAAATCTATGGCATTATAGAAATACAGTTGATGAGGAAATCATAAACTAGACATAATATTAATAAAAACATAACATAAAAATTCGAGGGATTATAAATTAAAATATTTAAAGAATAATATAATTACTTAATTTAGATATATTATTAATATCAATCTCATCACTTTTATTCAATTTATTTATGGAGTAAAACACTAATAGAATAGTTTTGGAATAATTAATGAAACAGAAAAAGATCAGTGTTTAAACATTTAAATCAGATTTATCATTTCAATTTAATTTAAATTTAGTAGTTTCAAATCAATTAACACAACATGTATACATACACATATATATATAATTTGGATTTATATGCAGATAATTTATATTATGATATATTTTTTCTGCTTATCTTTCTAGAAAAAAAGGGCGATTCTTCAAGATCAAGCTTAATCAGCAGGTTTTTTCCCCCTACTAGAGTAAGTGAACCAGTTAATGATAGCTCAATATTTGTTATTAACCGTTTCAAAATTGGGACCGGTTGTAAGATGAAGATTTAGCTTAATTAACCCATTATTTCTTAGAAAAAAATATAGCTTAAAGCTCAATTCTTGAAAGACTTTCATATTCATTAAATTGTTAAATAGTGAAGTTTTTATTGCTCATTTTACCCCATTTTAATTTAACTTTTAAAACTCACCACGAATTTTTGAATATACAAGTGGCGTAGAGACACTTGTTTATCGTAGTAAAAAAAATTGGCATTTCAAGTTGATTAATCTCTAACATTTTCCTGCCTTGACAAAACTAACACATAATTATTCTCAGCGGAACAAAGTAATCAAAGCCGCTACACTTGAGAAATTAATACATACTAACATATGATGTATGATATCTCTAATTACCAGAGAGCTTATTAAACCATCGCCTTCTGTGATTAATGAAGCAGCTACAGGTGGTGGTCCGGCACAGCTGGGCCTAAGGTCTTACCTGCGGGTCAGCTCTGACCACAAATCGTGACTCTGGTCGGTCGCTAGAAGTCACGTCATGACCGGTAGGATCAGGTCGCGATCAGAGATAAGTAATCCCGTAATCCCTTTTAGCAATTTCAAGATAAGAGTTGTATGAAACATTATTATGTTTATAGCGTATTAAACAGATTGGCAATCATAAAAAATCGTTAAATTAAAAGCCGTGCATGGCACTCACCAGTCAGAGGAATTAACAGAACAATAAATAGTAGATTTTTAATGTGTTAATCATCGAAACTAAAACCTCCTGTTTTAAAACATTCCAGATTTTCGTATAATAGTGAAATTATATCCTAAATTAAACTTTTTTTGTATTAATAAATAATAAAAGCATGAGTATTTTCTTGATTTCTATTAAACGAGCATTGCAGTAGAACCACGCTTACCTGCCTTTTAACTGGTTCTTTGAATGAAAATTTCTGAGAAAGTATTTTATTAAAACGCTTTTATACTAACGAAAAGTTCGTCAAAGCAGTAAAATATGATACTTTGTGACTAATATTAAAACCTAAATTTTCTAGCACTTTAATTAAATCATATAGAAAAATGTTGTTTACTATTGTATTAAATTATTCCAATAAATTTAACATTATCACACATTCGGGTACATACATATGAGTTTTCTACCTAACGTTAAGGGATCCTCTCCAAAAAAATAAGTTTTTTTTTAAAGTAAAGGTTCTCCAACTAGAACCTATTTAGTTTATTTAAATTTTTTCTTCTTATATAAGTGTTACAGATTGTCAACAATAAAAATTAAACTTTTACATGAGTAGTATTATGATATAAATAAATATTATGAAATTCGAATAATATTATTTTTAATAATAACTTTCTAATAGTCTATACACTGACTTTTGATATAAAGCTTCTCATATTACGTGTAGATGTTATGTTTTTTATAGGAAGTTTAATTTTTACCTCATGTATGAATTAAATTCTTATTTTTTTTCATTCATCCAATACAGATATGGCTTTCTCGCTTAACTGGCATGTCTCGGTCCCAAGGATGGATAAGCGGGCGTCTTTTGTGTTTAGTTTTCTATAAATTATATTGCAAAATTTAGCATGTGTAAGGTTTTTATTGTTGATTTATTTTGAGATTTACTCAAAGGACCCGGGTCCAAATTCGGATATGGTCGAAAATTATTTATTCTGTTACTTTAGCCGTGAGAGAACCCTGTGGGTTCGAGAGCCCTCTGAGGTCTACCTACCTCATTAAGTGGGAGACCTTAACTGAGAAAAAATCTAGCAATAGAGTGTCATTCGGAACAAATCAGCTCATTGCACAACCGCTGATCTAGTAACAGTACTTCTTTACAATGTACTGAACCCTTCATGGGTGGTAGCGGTAATGATTTATTTAATTATACTATAGCTTGTATCAATAAAAGTAATTTCAATGTGTAATCCTGCAGTACTGAGAGATGTTATTTGGTACAATTTACTGGGGACGGCTCAACTGAGGAATATTGTGAAAACAAAAATTTAGTTTTCTAAAAAAGATTGTATTCTCAAGATTTATTGTCAGATTGTCCATGTTTAGACTATTTTGACATCATTATGATAGTAAAACCTGAGATCATATAAATCTCTCATGAACACATTAAGCTATAGTGATAGCTAAAGTAAAAATATTACATTACTCCAATAAGTGTTTAACTTATGTTTCAATAGGGATTCCAATCTCTATTAAGTTAGTTTTTTTTTTTGTTTTTTTTCTTGATGAGGAATGTTTTAGGAATGTTTATGTTTTATGTTATACATTTTCAGTCTGATCGTAACAGATAACCATTAAAGAATCAGTAGGCTTTAATGTCTTTCAGCAATTAATGTTTAATGAAATCATTCTCCTTAAATTATTAGATAAGTTGATGGCTGCTAATAAGTAAGGCATTGAAACCTTTCATCCAATGTTTATTATTTTTAAGCGCGTAATTAAAAAATAAACACATATTCTTAAGCCTATTCAGATATAAATCAAATCATCAATCGGAAACGTAAAGTACAAATGTGATTCAGGCTTGTTCAAATCGAAATGCATACTTAACACGCACAAAGGCTCAAACAAATGATTTTTTTTTCTAGAAGAGCGAATCCCCAGAGAAAACATCAAATTTAATAAATATCTGGCAGTATGAGGGGAGAGAGATGGGGAAGGTAATTACGAGTAAACAGGATCTGTCAAACAGGGGTGGCTCATTTGTCAAGTCTTCTTTGAGCTGTCTGTTTGGATATTTTGTTTCCACCCGGAGGGCTGATTTCCATGCCAACAAAATGACATTTTCAGCTCCGCAATTCTTCCACATTTTCCTGCCTGAAATGCTGAGGTGATTTCAGTTTGAATTTGGAGATTAAAGAAAAAAATGAAATCTTAAGGTTAGTTAGAGCTTATGAGGATTATTATATCAAAAAAGTAATAAATCCACTTTTGAAAACTTTTTATAAAAAAAAAGAATAATTATGTTAACATCTCATGTAAGCAAGTTAAATATTTATTACACATATTTTTTTTAAAGTTTTTAAATTAACTGAATAATTGTTTGTTTATTTATTGGCGCGACAGACCGTGGAGGTCAAAGGCCTAGTTCTTAGGGAATACATAGCGCGTTTCTTGACGTGGTTTTCATAGTGCCACCCATTGGCTGACGGGCCTCACAAATGCCCGGGGGAGGTTGTGAGTGAGTATTGTATAGTTATAAGCTTGAAAAAATCTCAGATAAAGCCGGGGACTCGAACTCGCAATCTATTGGTTGGTAGACAGGCACGTTACCACGTTGCTATCGTCACCCCCTGAATCATTTTTAGATGAAGAAAATTTATTTTTAAACAAAAAAATTTTACTTACAATAAGGAGATATACTAACTTTTGACAGAATACTCCATAAATATATAGTACAGAAATGTATCTTAATTATATTAATTATTAATATTCTTCTATAGATGTTTCTCCCAAAATTATGACAGATAAGTTCTATAAAAAATTTAAAATAAACTAAAAACAAATCAAACAAAAAGTAGAATTTTTATTTTAAAATAATATTAAAACTCTTTATCTTAACCTTATCAAGTGATTATTTATAAGTGCTAAATTATGTTGTTGTTTTTTTTTTTTGCAATTTCAGACCATAAACAGAAAACTTCTAAAGTATAATGTATTCAGAGCAATTTAATCTACCAATTAATAAATTTTTATTTTATTTCGAAATAAAGATAAGATTGTTCAGTTATTAGTCCCAGATCTTGCTTATTTGAGTAAAAATTAAAAAAAAAATTAGTAAAGACATTAATGAATCTATAGTAGATGATGTCACGACAAGAAATTAAACACTGATTACATTCCGAAGAAGTCATAAACTATACACAATCAGATTAAAAAAAAATATGCATTTTTTGCAGAGAATATTATATCATCATAAGATTGCAATACTGTTAAGGCAAACAAACAATAAAGGGTCTCAAAGGGTCGATGCCGACACCATTAATCGTTCACTACATGCAACTTTCCAGTGATGACCCTCCAAATCCAAATTTACTAAATCAGTTTTAACGCAGTTCAGTGTTTATTAACAATTTAGGAATCCGCTCTTTACTAAGCCCTATAAACTCTATACTATAGCCCTGGTACAGTTCATAATTTTTCGGTCCTAATTTTACTTAAATTTATTTTCAAAAACCTTAAGGCGCTACTCTTCTCTTGGTGTAAGAGGCATAATACATAAAGAACATTGGGAAGAATTATAGTTTTGTAAATTCTAACTTTTAAGTTTTTCGATAGAAGATGCGAGCTAAGAAATTGTTCAAAATAACACATTTCCCACCTCCAAACTCACTTTAATTTCTTCATCGAATTTGTTGACTGTTTCTTGTTTTGTTTTTTGCAGTACTAATATAGCTTAATATTTTTATTTTTAGTTTTTGTACCCATTCTATTTAAGGAATTTAATTTTTTTTTCAGCTATAATTCAGCAATATGAAGAAAAACATTTTAGTAAAATTAAATTTTATGATGGAAAAAAAATATATGTCAGACACAGGGATAATACTAAATAGCATTTCTTCTCTTGTAATGAAAGGAGATCTCCTCGTAAATAAGTACATTAGCTTGATAATTATGGATATGGATAACTTTTACATATCTTCCCTGATCATTGCAAATTAGTTACTCCACGAAAAAGATAGATTAAATAATTCAAAAAATAAAAATTTAACAATATGTTATTAGGTGCTGAGTTAGAGAATGTTCCCTATCGTTGGGACCAACTAAATAACTGTAACAACTTGGCTACTCCATCTCCACTACCTCCTATAATTCCAATAAAGAATCGGTTAACGATATATCGCGGCTAGAATCGATTTTGCCTTCTAGGTCGACTCCCATCGTTAGTGACGCCTCGTTATCTCGCCAGCAACTCAGGCACGGATAAAGGAAAGAAAATGGATAAAAGAAACAAAAAGCGTTATTGTCCTTTAATGCACTTAATGAACTGTGAAAGTAACTCTCCCCCAAGGGCAGTCCTTACAATAATGCATTCCAAAAGACATTGTGTAGGAGAAACAAAACCCATGAGAGATGTACGAGTATTTATCTGTTTTTAGTTTAGGCAAGATAGCGGAAAAATCCATGATCGACTAAAACACAGTTAATATTTCATAGAGTGAAAATTAGTTGGCGACATTTTGACAAAGTTCAGCTAGTTGATGCCACTATCGTCGTCATGGGGGTAATAAGGGAGTAATAGCTGCATGTTAAAACAAAACTCAGTTTAAATTAACATGATAATTTATTAATATTTAATAAATAATAAAAGAAAAAATCTGGTTTCATGTTCATAGTTTAACATGTAATAACGTATTAATCTTAGTTTTCGTCTTGATATAGTTAAAATGATGACTTTATAACAAGATAAATATATATATTCCACTAGCAAAGCCACAATTTCTAAAACTCGTCTTATTTCGTGCTAGTTATTTGAGAAATAATTATTTAACAAAATTGTGTTCAGATGAATACCTTTATATTCACCAATTAAGAATTTATTTCATTGACTTTTTTCTAATAATGATATTTAAACAAATAATCTTTTGAAATATTCTATTTTGAACTCATAGTTAATATACTGAAATAGTCAGTGAGGTCCGATTTTTTGAAAAGGTTATAAGGATGCAAACAAAAATTCGTTGCAGTTTTAATTTTTTAATTTTAAATTTTAATTGTGTAAATAATACTCCTGAAAACTTCTCTTTGACCAATAAATTTATAAAACTGAATTTTCGATTATTTTTCAATCCAATAATGTGTTAATAATTTTAACAAGATACCTTTGGTTTCATATATATAAAATTATATGTATTTTCTCTCTAAAGCAGATTCTGTGATATTACTGAAGAGATGTGGAAGAGGAAGGATTGTAGTTGCAACACCACTGAAGTTTCCATCTGCTGTTAATTGGAGGCTACCTCATTATTCGTACGGTTAGCGGTCCCGTTCGAGGAAATGTCGGTCCTGTACGCAACACCCTTCTCGCCTTGTAGTTATCGCAGTAATTATGTATCGTTTGTAACTGCATGCATAACGGGCTTCATATAGCACAGCTCTACCCATCATTACAAACGGGGACTTTATTCCGAATGAATTAAGTCTGGAGTGGAGTTCGGTGAACCTATGTACGTACTATAAGAGCGGTTGTTATATATTGTATAACATCAAAGATTTTCAAACATGACCCGTTCTCATACATCCTCTGGTGACCAAAAAAATAGCTCTTATTAACCGTTTTCAAGCAACAAATCGACAGGGCCTATCTATCCTATTTCGTTGCCCTTTCAAGTTGTTATTAAGATAAAAGATAAAAGGTTGTACAAGAAGGTGATTTGATCAGAACCACAATTAGCCACTGCATTTTTACTTAACTAAGCATACCCACCATGTTCGACTGGATGGATCCTGGAGGAGGAGCTCCGAGAGAGAATCAGTGAGACTCCTAACTTATGGAAGAAAATACTGCGAGAGGACACAATACAGAAGTGGAATGGACGGTGGATAGCAAGCCAGAAGGGCGCTACCTTGAGAAAATTCTTCCCTACCGTCTTTTCTAGATTGAAGGCTAAATGGGTCCTCCCAGACTATTGGGTCTCACAGATCCTAACAGGACACGGGGGGTTCCGGGGAAAGCTGCAGAGCTTTGGAAAGAACATCGACCCCCGGTGCCCAACGTGCGGAGTTCCTGAAACAGCGGAACACGTAATAATAGATTGCTCTGCCATGGAAGGACACCGAGCCAGGCTGTCGAGAAAGACCGGGATTTACGCCCTCGCCGAGTCGGACCTTCCCAGTTTGATAGAAGAAGATAATTATCCCTTCTTCAAGGAGTTCATTTACGGGTGGAAGGAGGTGGTGGGCCCCACTCATTACACGATGGGAAGGACTTGACCGCCCAACATCGGCGAGCCACCAGAAGATGAGGAAGCTAACCCGGATTGAGACCAGGAGGGCTGGACCAGCCTGGAAACTGCAGGAGGCACCCAGAGGGATGCAGTGGACAAGGTGCAACTCCATCAGACGTAGCGCTGGGCTGCACCACAGTTAATTAAATTAAAATTGGTGATCCTAGGGAGTAGTGGCATGCACTACCCCACTGCTCCCGCACCCCGTATGCCAGAGATGGCAAGGGAGGGGGATAAAAAAAAAAAAAAAAAAAAAAAAAAAAAAAAAAAAAAAAAAAAAAGGATGGATCCTGGAGGGTTCCCGAAACCAAAGGGTTGACTCAAGGATACAGTAAAACAGAAACTAATTATCTGCCACAGCAGGATTCGAACCCGGGTCCTCGGAGTTAGTAGCACAATACCTTACCACTGAGTTATCCACTCTTAACTTTCCTGTTATTGTATAAGAATATTCTGAGATATAAAATATAAAGATAATTTATTCCGAAATTACAATAAAAATCATTTACTTTCATTGTATTTACACATTACACACTAACTAAAATTTTGCTAAACCTAACATTAAAAATCCATTTACATGGGAGAAAAAAATAAGTTGGCTGATTCATCACAAATAAATAGACGAGGATGAAAGTTTGTCCCGAATAATTTGAAAAAAATTCAGAAACTGCCTTTTTCAGAAAAAAAAAAATGTTCTAGCTAAAAGCTCTCTCTCTCTCTATATATATATATATATATATATATA
>NW_027108368.1:3259-11198 GCF_000696795.3 Halyomorpha halys | reverse complement strand
AATGTATATCTTTTTTTCTATTTATTTATTGCTATTTACAACTGTACTTCGGCAATATATTTAAGATAAAGATGTTGAAAAAGATTTACATATGAAATATCATTTCTAAAAAATCTTTTTCTGAAATACTTGAAAAATAATGAGGTTGTGAATAACAAATAAATACAAAATTCTGAAATAACGAAAATTATTAACTTTGAAAATACCTAAATTCATTTTCTAGGGCCGCCAGTAGCTCAGTGGTTAAGACACAGTCTTATTTTTATTAGTCAATTTGATGTCTATTGGCGGTGCCGGTTCAATTAGTACAAGTAGCAGTATAGGACTTTGGGGAATCTTGGCCGGAAAAAAAAAAATCGTTTTGCAAGGCTTTCCAAGAAGTAGATGTTATCTGCAAACCTTAAGTATTCGCTGTGCGTGAGCAGCACGTTTAACATCACAGTGAAAAGCAATACTGAAATAATATTTAAAACTTTTACGGCCGGAATTTTGTGCATGTTTAAAGCATGCCCTACTGTTGCATATTAATATGGCAGATGGGGTAAAATTGAGTAAACAAAAAATATTTTATAAAAAAAAATGTCTGAAGAGAGAACAAGGGCAGTAACATAATGATGTAATTAATTCCAAAGACTGGGCATTCCTAAAAGAAGGATTATTAAATGACGAGGCCCTCTTCTTTCCCCCTCCTTCTTCCCCACCGCAGAGTCCGTAAAAACTTCATATCACGGGACAACATTACAATGAGGCAGCACACGTCTCTTTTGTTTGAATTTCAAGAAAGCATGGAAATCAATGTCTGTGAAGATATTTTTAGTTTTGGAAATCCAATCAATTTCAAGTAGTTATAAATCAAGGATAAATATACAAATCGTTCAAACCAAAAAAAATTCTATTTTAAATTATTTTATTCCCATATCACAACCCTGGAAGAATGGTGCCGAAATCGCAGGATAAAAATTAATTGCATCAAATCACCTTTACTCTTCGTCGTAAACCTACCGACCGCCCTACAGTATACTTTAGTAATGTAGCTCTTACCTTGGACTACATCAGGACAAACAACTAACTTGGAATACTCACAAATGACTGAAAAGACAGGAAATTGCACGTCGATTCCGACTATTGCAGCACTTACAAGACAAACTGTCTAAACTTCCAATTCATTACAAAAGACTGATTTACATGAAAATTATAAGTTTTATCTGACCATACTGAGTTGAGCTTAGGGGCTCGACTAAACCTTCGAATTCAACTAGTATCCAATCATTACAGTACAAAATCCTTCGTAAAATCCTCAATGTTCCTTACTTTGTCACAAATAAAATCATACATTAAGACTTTAATGTTCTATATATAAACGATTTAGCCCGAACCATATATCATTCCTTCTATTATAAACTCCCTAACCCACTAGTTTATAACCTTGCTCCTTCTTCCATTCCTGACAATCCTCCGAGGCGCCTGAAAAGAAGAAGGCCACGAGACCAGCTAATGTAAAATGTCATTAGTGTGCTACTATTGGGTAGTTTCTCTACACGCCTGTATTACTCCATTATAAACTTACATCAAATTTACTGAATGTATTATTATGTACAGTTGTAAATTTCATAACCAAATACTTTATTGTTTGAATGGCTAATATATAGTATAATATATAATATAAAGTGGGAGAGTATCTGGCAGGACTGGACCAATAGGTATCTGGGTATAGGCCTTGCAATAAATCATTTTTCTACGTTATCTGTTATTGATGTTTAAAATAGTTCTTAGAGTTTAAGTTAATATTATTGTAATATTCTGTAATAGTACTTAATAATACATATATTGTTTTAAGGTAGTTAGTTTTAATAATTTAAAAATTAGTTGTTAAAGAAGTTTAAATTACGTTTAAAAATTGTTTATAATTTTCAAAGTTTCTGCTTGACCTATTAAGACCAAGATATCTATAATCTACTAAGAAAGGGCTTGTTTACAACCAATAATTGATAAACATCAGTGATTAAACTAGGAAATAATATTAATGCCTTTAAATTCATATATAACACCACTAAACCATCGAATTCCTTTCTTCTTCAATCCAATATCCTTAATGTTACCTACTTTGTCACAAATAAAGTTATCCATCAGGACCTCAATGTTCCATATGTTACCGATTTGGCCAAAATCAGATACCAATCCTTCCCTGATAAACTTCCAAAACATCCAAATCTTCAATACCTGATAATCCTCCTAGGAGCCTGAAAAGAAGCAGTGATACCTTCTACTCTAGAAATGCTATTGGAGTTTTATTAATGGATAGTTTCTGAAAACTTTATCATCCCATTGAAACACAACCAACATCAAGCTTGTTGTATATTAATGTTATACACTTGTAAATTTCAATATTAAATAAAAAAATTAATTTAGATTCTAACCTTCCAATATGCTAGCAGAAATACGATTTAAACAAATCCACTAAAAAATTAATTATATCATTAGGAACCAGAATCATGTACTGAATAATATTAGCATCATATTTTAATATTGGACGAAATGGCACGTCAGCAAGTTAATTTTGTGAGCTTTCCAATATGTTAACATTGTATAAGCAATTTTAATAAAATTCTAGCTAATACAAATTAATTTAAAATAAAATGAGTGTCCTAAATTTAAGAATTTATTAATTTTGTTTTTAAAAATATTCTTAAACATCCTAATTATACCATATCGAAAAAATAAATAAATAAAAATCAGTTGAATGAGCTATCTACCAGGAAATACTGAAGTCAACAAAGGCAGACAACTGTGATAGATAACCATAATTAAGAGTTAGATGGATTCCGTGAGAGGTGAATACCATCACATTTAACTACAATTTGAATTTAAGACTACCAAAACGTGGGAAATCTTGATAGGATTAAAGCATTGAAATGGCAACGAAAAGAAGTTATATAACATTATAAAAAGAAAATGTTGACTAAATATCAATTTGTTAATTTATTGGCTAGGGAGGAGTGCGGTAGCCATGTGGTAATGCGCGTGGCTACTAACTCCAAGGACTCCAAGGAAGTTTTTAAAATATTTGGATTTAATCCTAAGCTATGACGGGAAATATGGATACTCTTGGAAGATACGGCTAATAATAAAATTGTTGGTACAATGTTGACATTTTGGAGAAGTTTGTTTTAGGTTAAAATAGGAGTGAGTGAGCCTCGTGTGACAAATTCTATTCCTAGTCAGTACGGTCTCCTGTCAACGAAATTTACTGCTGGAAGTACCCCATAGCTTGAGGCCCTATTTAATAATGTTCAGTTTACCCCTTGGGTACAATTGGTGGCAATACAAATATTTTGAAGGAATGCTATCGTAAATTGTAAATAATTTTTGTCTATTACCGGTAGATATGACGGATACCTGCTGATAGCTGAAAGACGATGAACATTTTTCTTCAAGATTTTATGTTTTATTGTTTAACAGTATATAAAATGTTTTTTATCAATAACCCAAGAGTTTTATATGATTCGAAACTCTTTCATTATTAGAACTCTTTTATTGAGGAGCACGGATTATATCATATTGTTGGTCTTATTGTTAATCTTGTGGCAATAATGAGATATCTGCATTACTTTAAGCTTCTTCCTCAGCTGTGAGAAGAGCAGAGCGGTTTCCAGAAGACAAACTGCGATTTCGTAATGATAATATATCCATTTAAAAAAAGGAGTTTTAGCTCAAATTTCTAAAATACTTTTATTATTTTTAATTTAACAAAAGATTACCCATTGTTCTTCCTAGTTACTTCAGATCCTTCAATTATTGACATCTTAATATCAACAAACTGTGATCACCTAAGTACGTTTCAAGATAGTAATAAAAGTGAGAAATAATACACCCTGCCTCTCGAAACGTCACTCGCCTCCTCGACACACAGACCACGTCCTGAAGGCTAATGGTGGGCCACAGGACACCGCGGCTAATAGAGCTCTCAGATTATGCTAAGCGCTTCAACCGCTGCATATTAATCGTCTGCGTCCGTCTTCAGCTTGAGCTAGTCAATCGTGGATCATAGCTTGCGTAATAGAGACTTACTGCATAGGTATATCTCATAAAATAAAAAGCCCTTACAAATCCATTAAACCAGTATTTATGGTGCATTTTAATTATGGTCGTTTAGAAGAATAACGACAAGAGTCCCTGTTCTTATGATTATTTAAAAGACTATGCAGTGAGCTTCACCGACAGAAAGGACGGAGGAAACGCCGCTGAAAACAAGACACTCTATTTGCAAGGAGCATACAGGAATACGCATAAAAATTAATATGTTCAAAATTTAATAATAATTAAATATCTTTTATATTGGTAACGATCCTCAAATCTTTGCTCTCGTAACATCTTCCGGTTAGGTTCACAACATTTCGGTTTCAGGCCTTAAGTGGTCTTGTTAGACATTGTTCACCTTCAAGATTTCTGAGTCATAAAGGGTGTTTTTTTAAGCCCGATAGAACTTGAAATTGTAAAAAATAACACAAAAAATTGAATTGTAATCAAATTTTTTTTTATTCGAAAGATCAATACGTGACATTAACATTTGAAAATGATTTCGGGCATATGGGCACCGCGGCTGTTCTTGACGAAGCGCATTCTGGACGTCCAATTTTGGGCCACTTTTTCGAGCACTGCTGGCCGTATGTCACGAATAACACGAACAATGCTGGCCTCCAAGGCGTCAATTGTTGCTGGTTTATCAGCATAAACCAGTGACTTCACGTAGCCCCACAGGAAATAATCGAGAGGTGTCAAATCGCACGACCATATGCGGCAATTTTGCTTATTAACAAACCCGTTAAGCCAAAAATGCGCCTCATCGCTGAACACAATTTTACAGAATGCGCTTCGTCAAGAACAGCCGCGGTGCCCATATGCCCGAAATCATTTTCAAATGTTAATGTCACGTATTGATCTTTCGAATAAAAAAAAAATTTTGATTACAATTTAATTTTGTGTGTTATTTTTTACAATTTCAAGTTCTATCGGGCTTAAAAAAAGACCCTATACATGACGTTTCAACAGATGCTTCCTTCATAGTATCTTCCACTTCGTAGATTCTACGCACAATCTTCCTTGTTCAGTAGGTATTTTCTCTATATATCTTGCAGGAAGTGGAACTTTTATATCCTAAGAGCCTTTAATTTAAATCTTTTGTTGACTCCTGGGTCTACAAATGGACTGACTCCTACCCTCCTCCACATCGAACAGCTGAAGTACTTCCTAATCCAAGCTGCCTCACTTTAAAAATCTAATTCTGCCCCCTTACGTCACTCATCAACAGTCTTCGTTCAAATCGTCTTTTTCGATTGTTTCTTCCACCTTCAATCCATGTATGTGCAAATAGAACAAAATTCATTTACAAGAACCCGTACTGCCCAAGGAACATGAACCTTATCCCAAAAAATATATCTTTCTGTGTACTTTATTAGCTCCATAAGCCATCTTAGTCGTATATCCTCAACAATCGCAGTTGAAATGTAAATAAGTATAATATTATTTTAAATAAAATCTCAGTAATAGCTTTAAAGCGAAAAAAATATATATAAAAAATTCTGGTTTCATCATTTTGGGTATCATTTCGAAGAACCATACTCCATTTAAGCTACTGACGCAAAATAGAAAATATTCAAAGAGTCTAAAGATAGCTGTTGGATTATTTTGAAACTGTCAAAAGCTTATTTAACGAAAATGTACAATAAAAAAAAGACTAATCAAATGATAAACTTTAAAATTAAAATAAATATTTATGATAAAAAATGAAAAATATAAATAAATCATGATTAGGAAAAAAACAGATTGTGATAATGAAGTACAAGTATGACAATACTTGTATGTACTTAACAACGGTAACTGTATATTTAATATAATATAACTATAGTATATAAAAATATAAATTTTTTTTTCATCGCATTTTTCACCCACTACTGAGGCATTGGTGGAAAATGAGTTTTCTCTTCAATAAATATTGGTTGGTCCACATTTACTTAGTCAACATAAAACATTGACAAACAGTAAAATGGTATAGTAAATTTTAATAAGCAAATCATGGTTCGCGCGCTCATAAATCTATATCAATGTTCGAAAAGTTTATTTAAACGTGGTTCAACTAAGCCTACAAACCGGAGCACATTCTGGAACGATATATATTGTTGGTAACGATAAAAGAATAATTAATTTTTAGATAACCATATGACTGTTAAAAACAAAAAAAAATAAAATAAAAGACATATTTTAATTTATTTAATGTAAAAGAGCTGAACCCTTCATCCGACTTAAAGCTTTACTCTCGAAATTACAGTTTTGTATTTGAAAATAAGGGTTTGCTCCTTCTAGTAAAATATTAAAATAAAATATATCCCACAAAGAAGACTAAATTATTTTATTTTTATCACCAACCAAAATGTATATACAAAAATTGTAATCTTTCCTCAGATATGTAGCAATAATATTCTATCAAATGGTTACTTAATAACAATAGTAAGTTGTTTTGAATTTATCAATATTATTTTAAAAAGCTGTGATTGATTCGTAAAACTCTCTTTGTGTTAAACAATCCATTTATTATGCTACATGGTATCACGATTCGATAGGAACTAAGGAGTAACCATATAATGGAAAACATAAGTATTTAGGTGACAATAATACTACCATAATAATTTCTATTAAGCTGAAATTTCTAAGGGTGGTTCTCAAGGGTGTATGTGTGCAATAAGGCTAGGTTTGAAAAAAATGTCTCAATTAATTGGAAGTGATCGAAATAAGTTATATTTCCTTAAATTTTTAAATTTATACTTAGTACACAAATAACTATACATAGAATAAATAAAGAAATATTATATTTTTTACTGTTCCTCTATGACTATAACAGTCAATGAAAATGAATACTTTAAGTTAAGAAAGATTTTTTTTTTTTATAGATATCGGGATGCTGGTCAGTTAATCAAATGCACTTCGTTATTGGCTCATAAAGTGTATGTAAAAAGCTATTATAATTAAAATTAAACGTTTAATTGTTTAAATTAAACGTTGGCTGTAAACTACTCAACGTTTGAGCCTCTGAGGATTGAGACATCCTAAGTCCACTTAAACTGGTCACAAACTGTTGTGCGTATGTTCAGCACATGGCGCCATGATCGGCTCAGTGCATCTCGACAGTAAATTTACATTCTGTTCATATTCCAGAATCCTATCGCTTGCCATTTTGATTATATAAGGTTATTTAATACAGTGTCCTGAATGGGTGTATTATAATTAAAAGTTAATTATGGTGAAAACATAAGATCATTAAGGAAAATAAACTATTTCGTCCATGATTAATTCATAAATATTATTATTTATTTAGTTTTAAATTTTTACTCATTGAGTTTTAGTTATTCATCCTTTTTTTTAATGAATGAATGTAAAAATATTTTTTTTTTTTTAAAAATTAAATAAAACTTCCATTAATAACTATCGTAAACAACTTTATGTTTGTTGTTAGTTTTTCTAGCGGGATTTATTTTTGATTAATGGCTACCATAGATATCAGTCGAAATTTTAGAAATCAAATTATTTAGAAGCCATTACAATAGCGAAAAATCGAAATTATGCAATAAACTATAAAACAGACCCAAAAAATTTAAATCTAACATATGCCGAATTACTAAATGGATTAAATCAGAATGGAACTTCACCTCCATTTTTCAAAACAAGAACAGTTGAACAATAAATCCAGATAAATAGATAAATAAATAGAGTGCACTGTTAACCAATACGCGTATCAGTCTGAACAAAAAAAAAAATGAAAAAAGTGAAAAATATTCCGCATAATTTCTTAATATAAGGTAATTTAAATTTATATTAATTTATTTTTCCTAATAATAAAAAAAATATTTTAACTTGAATAATTTTAACAGAACCATAAGTTTTAAAA
>NW_027108368.1:0-2982 GCF_000696795.3 Halyomorpha halys | reverse complement strand
AGTTATAAGGGTATAAGCGGAGTCCAAATTATTTTAAGGCCTAAAATAGACACTGAGAACAAGAAAAATAAATAAATAAAATACAATATCGATTTAATTGCTAGTTAGTTGTAATGGTTTAGTTAGTTAAGATATAAGGTTTTTTGATATTTAGGTATAATAAAGAAAAAATAAAATTAATAAGAATGTATATATTAGAACTATTCTGTGTCATGTATCAACTCAATAAATTTGGGCTGCTGGTAAAGATAAAGGATTTATCTTTCAATGTACATAACAATGTATAGAATATCATTTACCAAAAAAAAATATTCTTCAAATTGTGAATAAAAGGAGTAAGAATTATTTTTTCTTGGTATGACTGAGAAAGAGGAAGCAGAAACTCTTTATTTAACAATAATGTGTTAGGTCATATGAATAGATATTACATGAAAAAAGGGTTCCAACCCAACCATACGAACGGACCTGTGCCTTCCTGGAAAGCCCTTGAATGCTTCTTACTCCACGAAAAAAATATCTTTTTTTTTTCCATTTAAATAATATTATTTTTAGGAATAATTTTCCATAACGCGCACATTGTAAATAAATAAATGATTTTCCTTACAGATATTTGTTTTTAAATATAATCAACACTTAAATAGCACATATCCTTACAGGATGCCTTTTATAATCGTATTGTAACATCATTCTTAACGGTAATAAACAATAGATTTTTATTTACAGGTTAAAAATGAAGAGAGAGCCGCTTGTAGCCGAGCGAGTTAAAGCGCCAGGATTAACTTGTGACTGCAGCGGCGCCTGTTCGAAACCGGACAGGGAGGTCGACGTGTATTTCTGTTGTGGTCCCAAGAAATGAAAACTTGACCCTCACCATGGTTAGAATCTTACCCCTCTCACACATATTGTTTGGACGAGGTAAGAAACTAAATCTCTCTTATATATTTATATACATATACACTCCCCGACAAAAAATATGAGCCACGCTATATTATGTCAGTTTTTGTCATTATATGATGTATTACTTAAGCCAAAGCAAATAAATACTGTTCTAATCCCACTGACTTTTGGAAGAGCATGTCTGTAATGAGTCCTGATCCTTCTTGCCTTAGGATTAGCTAAAATTTAAATATTTAAATGCGACAAAAGTATAGACCAGCTTCTTAGTTCTTATCTAAGTCTTGTTATAGGAACAGTTTTAGTGAACACTACATTCATTAATTCAATGTGCGATTCTAATTATATTTGATTAAGTAATGTCTAGAGGAAAAGTGTTGTCAGGGAGTGAAAAGGACGTGATTCAAACATTGCGCGATGAAAATTAAACTTTAAACAGAAGTAGGAATCTCATAAGAAATTTCCTTAGGCTGGGTAATGATTACCGCTAAAAGAAAAGCACTGGTATGACCTTGGCTATAACGGCCCGGGAACAACAATTTGTGAACAAGCTGGAGTCCAAACAAACATCATGAATGTTCAACGCCTTTTGCAAAAGCTCCCTCATTCAAAAGCACACAAAGCCAACAGAAAGAAGCTTGCTTAGGAACACATCACATGTGGAAAGAGATGTAAAAAAATTCAAAATCTTCAGCTATGAAAAGTGGTTTAATCTTGATGGTCCTGATGGATACCGATATTATTTTCATGATTCGCGATAAGAAAAAATATTTTTAAGCGAGCGTCAAATGGGAGGAGCAGGTAGTATGGTCCTAGGATAGGATACTATGGAAAAGCAGAATTAGTATTTTTTTCAGCAGCATTGAATGCGAAAAAGTATATAGACATCGTCTGGGAGCAAATTGTTCAAAGAGGAGAAGAGCTGACTCGAGGGCGGTTTATCTTTCAGCAAGACAATACACCTGCCATACAGCTCGCATAATAAAACATTTTTTTGCTGCCAAAAATATTTCCATCTTTCCCTGGCTCGGTCGTCTATAATGACCTGAACATTATAGAGAACTGCTCGGGGGGAGGGAGAGGGCCTTTCTCGAACAGTTTATGCTCCAGGGAGACAGTGCAACTCCATAGAAAAACTGAAATCTTTCTTCGTAGAAAAGTGGTCCAATATTTGCCCGTAGTATATAAAGAAACTTTTTTAAGTCTATTCCAAAACGACTGACTGAAGTCTTGGAAAGAAAAGGCAGTTCAACACATTACTAATGACACCGAGCCTAGATAATTAAGAAGTAAATAAACTGGCCTATTTTGTCGCGGCCATTGAATGTGTTTTTGTTTTTTATTCAATTAGAAATATACTTGTGTCATAAATTTACTGGTTTTTGTTTGTCAATGTTAAATCATTTAACCTAAACTATATTTATAAAGATTCATTAACTAGAAATAATTTTTAACAGAAAAATTAAGGTGGCCTATAATTTGTTTAAGAAAGTGTATATATAAATGATAGATCGATATATAAATGAGTTAAGTAATAACAAATCAGAAAACTACTTAGGTAAATAATTACAATAAAATATTTCACACAATCGTAACTCTATGCAATTTAACTAAACAAAACAGAAAAAAACTAGAACAAATGTTTTAGAATATTTTATTCATACGTACTGTTTTAAAGTATACAGTGGTTTATTTTTTCTGTTCGAAGCTCTCTCTTCTAAAGTCCTCATTGTCAACTCCATTATTGATCTGAAGAGACTCACGATCCAAAACGAAGAAGATTTTCAATGAGGGTAGAATCTGATCCACACGGGCAGCCAAGTATCCAGGCTAGTGGAAGGGTGCTCGAGCCAAAGGCTGAGTGGAAGGGTTATAAAAAGATATACCGTCTCATCGACCCACTTGGGGAATCAAGTGCACCCTATTGTATCGAATGCCTCCTATAGGAGAAGCTAAAAGTACTTGCAGGGTAATCATGATTCTTATATTTCAACTTCAACATTTCAAGGTGGCATGGACTTGTTCAAAGTATTCATTTTGCCATTAATGAAATATATTGGTCTTACTGTGCCATCAGTTCTTGAAGAT
>NW_027108367.1:0-1525 GCF_000696795.3 Halyomorpha halys | reverse complement strand
CATGAATAATTTTAGTTTATGATTATCCAAATAAGAAATTATTATACAATGAACTAATTGGGGCGTTTTGTTATTTGGTTTGTAAGGGCTTTAGAGCGCTAAACTCAGAAATCATCAACCCATGTTTCATATTTTATTTTTCCAGATATCTGACTTTATCCCTTTGATATTATATCTTTTTATTTTTTTTTTGTTGTTTCAACTCCAAGATTCTTAACTCTTTAAATTTATGAGAGTTAATGAGTTTAAATTTCTTAAAAAATTACCGATTTTATGTTTTGTTGCATCATTTAGTACTCCTAATACACCCTCCCTCCCTCCCTCCAAAAAAGGTCATCCTCCCCGGTAACCTTATTTATCTCTTCTTTGAAACAGACACTGAGCGAGTTTGTTGTTCGATGTACGACATTTCAAATCTCACTAGAAGAGACCATAATACAAAAAAGGCAATCCTCCACGGCCGTACTCGCCCCACCAAGACCTCCAGCGAGCGACGATCCTATATTACTTTTAAAATATTTGCTTAAAACGGGAAGGGGAAACTTAGAAACGGCATTCTTGAAACATGTGTCTGGCTGTTAGTAAACTATTACAGTATTCACATTTTGGCGGTAGCTGCTTGTTGATCAGGTTTGAATGAGATTTGTTTATCCAACTCTCAATCCAGCTATTAACATAAAGCTAAATTCACATTAACAAGTTAGCTCCTTATTCAAAAGTTTAATATTCTTGATTAGCAAAATTGTCCAATTCGAGTATAATACTATACTATCTAGAGATCTGACTGTCTAAATTCATAAGACTTAAGCCTCTTTATGGTCTACTCATCTGAAGGAGAAAAACTCCTTATCTGATGCTTATAAAATAAAGTATTCCTCAGAAAGTTTAGCCAGAATGAAGATGAATCTACAAAGTAATTTAGGACACTACCCCAAGGAGAAAACGAGAGCACTTACACGAGAAACATTATTGAAATTATCTGGCAAATGAATTGTTATGTAAAAATACTTGATAATATAGTGAATCGACACACTATTCATAAAAATCTGAAATTTCGGGTGTAGAATCTTTTAATTATTAGTTGAGAAGATGAAAAGTACGATATGATACTTTATGTCTATAGCATATGTTTGGAAAAAGTTAAAACGAGTCTTTTTATGCTATTGTAGCTGATTCCAGGGACTATGTATTTATTGTTTGTACCTAGTAAAAATTGATATATCATTGAAAATAAACGTTAAAGAGACAGGTATAACAAAATATTTTATAATTGACCACCTAAATCTACCTAATTAAAAATGTATTTTCTATATGCTCACATCTGATGATAGAAAACTACCGCAAAGAACTCACAAGTAGTTTTATAATGAGTTGAGTAGGTTTCTAAATTCTTATGTTAATTATTTTTCGTCAGAATATTGGTGTTAAAATTTTGGTTTATATATTATCATTAATTAAAAAACCTATTGAATCAGAATCTTAGGCCAGAATAACCAAAATAAATAATAAAAAATCTTGCCGTCTG
>NW_027108366.1:0-1205 GCF_000696795.3 Halyomorpha halys | reverse complement strand
AAAGGGTAATTTATATCGATGCTCTGTTCTTATACTGGTTATTGGGGATTATAACTGTTGTGTTACACATACCGGACGTTTAATGCACTGCAATTTTCTATATAGCGTCAGTTTCTGTGATTTAACTGAGTTGGAATAATGACTAAAATCCATAATACAATAAAATCTAAGTAATAAAACCCTTTTGTAGGTATTTATAATCGCTATTGCACGTTATTCTCTGTTATATCTATAGAAAATTTACCACGAAGTACTCAAGTGCTGTAGATTCTCTTCTTTCCTTTTTTTGTAAGTTATATTAATAGAAAAATTATTATTAATACTTTAATACTTGTGAAAAAAAGAATTGGGGGACGTAAATAAATAATAAGTTATAGGCAAAATAAATAAACATTTTCTTGGGAGAGAGAGAGTTGGTAGGGAGAGGGATGCAAATGGAGAAGAAGAGAGTGAGTGATCCGTCCTTACGAGCATTAATTATTATTAAAGATAATAAAACGCTAAAAAACAAATTTCAATTTAGAATATACATTAAGTTAGTATTAACTTATTTAATTAATCTAGTAAGCAACTATATAATACTAGTTTAATTTTTTAACTAATTTTTTTATCCTAAACTGCATATGAGCTAAATTAGCATAGCATATTGATTCGTCAGTAGTAAAATTATAGAATTTGAATCTGACAAATTGGAAAAAAAACATAAGGCGGGTAGATATGATTATGTCCAAGTGTACTTTTGTGAGGATTTAATTTACATTTCATTGATGGATATAAAAAAAATACAATTTTACTTTGTATTACTATCATTTTAAAGTGAGAAGAGACTAAAGAGTGGGAAGTTCATTAGTGAGTAGGCGCTATGTTACTAACTCCATGGACCCATGTTCGAATCCGGCTGTGGCAGATAATTATTTTCTGTTTCACTATAGCCGGGTTCGGGGTTCACCCAGCCTCATAATGTTGGATATCCTTAATTGGGTAAACATCTGGCGGTCCAGTGTGAATCTGACCAAAGGAGACCAATCTGAGGTGACCGTTTACGATCTGATCAAAATCTGAATTGTCCTTGAACACTGGTTGGTCTGATAACAGTACTTCCTTATATACTACTGTACCCCTAATCCTTCATGGGTGTTTTTTTAAATTTTTAAAAATGAATCGATGGGTGACGTCCAAGGGCTAGACTGAAACTTAGAAAGGAG
>NW_027108365.1:0-1171 GCF_000696795.3 Halyomorpha halys | reverse complement strand
TCTAAACTTCCCATTCACTACAAAATATTAGTATACACTACAATAATCAGACCAATTTGGACATATGAAATTGAGCTCTGGGGCTCCACCAAACCTTCAAATTCTTCCCCCATCCAATCGTTACAATCCAAAATCCTACGTAAAATCCTTGATGCTCCTTATTACATCACAAATATCACAAATTCACTAAGACCTTAACATCCCAGTAGCAGATTTGACCCAAAACAGATATGCGTCTTTTTATTCCAAACTCCTTAACCATCCTAACCCATTAATTCTTAATCTTTCATCCTTAACAATCCCTGATAATCCTCCGAGGCGTCTGAAAAAAAGATGGCCACGGGACCTTCTAATTTAAATTAATGTTTGAAGTTGAAACCAATGGGTGGTTCCTTCCCAATATTTTCAAGTGCATATGAAAAATACTACATATTTACCTATTGTATTATTTTATACAGTTATAAATTACATTAAATAAATAATTAAAAATAAAACATTTTAACAAGGATGCATAGATTATCAAATGGTTTTGAGATAGAAAATTCAATATTATTTCAAGTTATTTCACCTTGATTATATAAAACACAAAAGCCGTTTTCAGTTATTATAGAGATTCGTTTCCATAAAAAAAAATTAATTAGTTACTGAGTGATATAACTTCACATTATTTTAAATAGTTGAATATAGCTTGTAGCTGACTGGTTTCAATAAAAGAACCTGTTATTCCAAAGTAACAAAATTACAGAATTGCTTAAATAAATAAACTTTATCCAATTTTAGTTTCAAAACAACGTATTTATCATTATAAGTCTGACGTTTCAGGCAATTTTGCCAATCTCAAGGACTATCTTAATGCAATTTTAGAACCACATTAATTTTAAAAAAAACTTTATATAGGCCATCATAGCTGGTCATTAATTTCAGTCCACAATTACCCTATTTTGTCAATTATTCATATTAAATTAAAAATTAAAACTTTCAATCACAGTTAATATTCTCTTTTACAATTTATCAAAACAATATTTGTAACTTAGTGATATAGTGATAGATTTTTTTTTTTTTAACTTTATTTAAGTGATAGACATTACAATCTGCTATATTATTGTGGGAGATAAGTAATAGTAGATTCATACTAAAATAAAATAAAATAAGAATGAAAATAAATTTTAAA
>NW_027108364.1:11650-11863 GCF_000696795.3 Halyomorpha halys | reverse complement strand
CTTCGCTGATGGATATTTGAGGATGTAAATAGATTTTGATAGCTATTATAAACTATCACAAAACCTGATAGCTATTATAAACTATCACACAAAACCTGATAGCTATTATAAACTATCACACAAAACCTGATAGTGCGGTAATATTAAATTTATCACACAGTTGTTGCGGTAGCTTACATCGTGGGAAACGGGAAAGATATTCAAGAACTTTAT
>NW_027108364.1:6730-9303 GCF_000696795.3 Halyomorpha halys | reverse complement strand
AGAAATCCTTAAGGGAATCAATAATATTAATTGTTTTCTTATTCTTTGGGAAGAGACGAATCTGTGTTAGTACTATATAAGTATATTGAAACAATTGAGACCAACTGGCACACCAAAGTGTGTTAAAATATTTTTTAGAAGTGAAACATAGTTGATATTCGTTTTTTGCACCTCGAGAAACCCTTACATATGAATTTTTGAGAAAATTGGGAAATACAATTTTTTTACTGCAAAGTTTTCTCCCTACTTCGGGCTTTGATTTATTTTGAAAACCAAAAAGATATAATATAAAAAATTTTTACCAAACTTGGCAGTGAATAGAGCTCTTATATACGAGGGTGGTTTGAAAAGTTCCCGGAATATACTAGAAAGAAGTTTCTTACCTCGGTGGAACAGCTTTTATTTCTCAACATAGTCTCCCAGTAGACTAATGCCTTGATCCCATCTCGAAAATGAGATTCCTCCAGGCCTGCAAAATACCTCCCCAATTCGGCTGTCAGTTCTTCCGTTGTAGGAAACCTCCGTCCACCTAGGAAAGTTTTCAGCTTGGGGAAGAGACGAAAGTCTGATAGTGCCAAATCAGGTGAATAAGGTGGATGTGGCAACAATTCATGAAGTTTTACCATGGCAATAGCACTTGTGTGCAGGCGGCGTTGTCCTGATGAAATATGACTTTTTTCCTTTCCAAAACAGGCCTTTTTTCGCGTATCTTTTCCTGTATTTGGTCCAGGAGGTTTGCGTAGTGTAGATAATCTATCAGCAAAGTATATTTTGCATCTCAGAAATCTGAGGCCATGACCTTTCCAGCCGAACTTACTGCCTCTGCTTTCTTTGGTGGTGGTGACTCAGCATGTTTCCACAGCTTTGACTGCTGTTTTGTCTCTGAGGTATAGTAGTGGACCCAAGTTTCATCTGTAGCCACAAACCGGCGCAAAAAAATCTTGTTGGTTGCGCTGAAAACGGGCCAGATTTTGTTAAGACACTTCCAATCTGGTGCGTTTATGGTCCAATGTCAAGAGCCACGGCACCCATCGTGCAGATAATTTTTTCATTCCCAATTCTTCGGTTAAAATGTGATATACCCGTTCAGATGACATCCCTACAACTTCAGCAATCTCACACACTTTCAGTCGACGATCCTCCATGCCCTTTATGGCCATCCACTACGCGAATCATCATCTGAGCTCTCCCGACCAAATTTATACTCGCTGGTCCATTTGGCAACAGTTGAATATGAAGGAGCTGAGTCCCCCCAGGATATTCTGGAAGTCGGCATGAATTTCCTTTGCTTTCATAACTTTATAAATTACTTAATCACTGCTCGAATCTCAGTTTTTTCCATTGTCATAAATCACTACACATAAAACAACAAAAAAGAGTCGTCACTACCACTCACGTCACGTGTTCACTCACAAAGGATGTGTGATTATTGCGCGGGAACCTCGTTGCTCTAGCACTGACATCTAGCGGTGATTCCGAGAACTTTTAAAACCACCCTCGTATTTTACTCTAACATAATAGAATGAATTCAATTTGTATTAATTACTTAGCAGACGCGGCAATACTACTTAAGATAGATTCAGAGATGTGGATAGGTTATGTGAATCCAATTGAAAGTTACATATAATTTAATATATTTAGTTATTTACACATCGGATTAATAATCGAGTCAATTGCTTGTTATATCTATTTAGTTTAAAGCTGTAAATGACATTATATTTCAAAAATATATGGTAAAACAATTTAAATAACTCCAACAACAAATCTGCAACGGCTCTATAAACCGCACCAAAGGGCACATACTATCTAAATAAACAAATCAGTATCAGAAATATAAAATAAAATGTTTGAAATGTTTTTTGGATTTGAAACCAATAGTTCGCCCTTATAAGGGAGGATAGAGGTAATATCTATTTTTTCAAAATTTCTACTAAAGATCAGGCATTCAACTTTCTAACAGTTGTATTAACTTTAAATATATTTTTTCATTTTCTTGAGACTAGTATGCAATGGTATCCTTGTTTAGTCTCAACATTCTTTATTATATCAATAGTCCAACGTTTCGGCCAATTAGGCCATCCTCAAGGACAATATAAACATTTAACAGCATATTATACCTTCATTTGTAACAATTATAACAACAACATTATTACTAATAATATAACAGATCTTCAATTATAAATTCACACCTCATTGAAGGTATGTTATATCATAATATACAGGTATAATAAGCTGTTAAATGTTTAGATTGTCCTTGAGGATGGCCGAATTGGACGAAACGTTGGACTATTGATACAATAAAGAGTGTTGAGACTAAACCAGGATATATTTAATAAGTGATATTAACGTTGGAATTGGATCAAATGTGAAGGAGTTATGAACAATGGTCACCAAGTGAAAACAAAAATCTTTTAAATAAATTTAGGTGAAAAAGTTTTCAGACGACTCTATAAATGGATATGATTTGCCGTTTCCTAAAAAAAAAAATAATTAACTACTTCACTGAAATCCCCGTTATGATTTTTTATAATTTTTAATTAATAAAAATTATTTAATAAAATCAAGAATATTTT
>NW_027108364.1:1732-2154 GCF_000696795.3 Halyomorpha halys | reverse complement strand
TTATTCATTTAGAAAATTACATCAAAAATGGTCCGACCAGGGCCCTGTTTCATAATAAAGTACAAACTAATACAATTAGTCTTGTAGATTTATCTTACAATAGTAACTTGTACTTTAGTATTTTCTAATTCCTGTAATATCAATAATAGTCATCCCTATCATGAAAAAGTATTAGTATTAGTATTATTACCACACTAGTTTCCATACTTGTACTATGAACTAATTCTATTAGTTCTCATTATGAAACAGGGCCCAGACGACATCCATCGGTCAGTGCCAAAATAACACTCAAAAATGATAGACATAAGTGAAATTTAATAATTACAATTTGACTATTATAGCGTTTTGGAGGATACTACAATTTATAAGCTAGATCAGTACAATATGGATTGATCTCTAGTGATAAAAATAATAATTCAATT
>NW_027108364.1:0-355 GCF_000696795.3 Halyomorpha halys | reverse complement strand
AGTTATTATTATCATATTTTTATATCTCTTTCTTGTATTTGAAATAAAATCATTAACAGTCACCTCCCCTCCACTGTGTATACTTTAGATTTTTGCCACTTTTCGAAATCTCTCAATTGGAACAGTGGGTGGTCCTGATTTGTCCTTAATTTAATTATAATTATTATTAATTTATTTTTATTTATTCTTTCTCGACCATTCTTTAATCTCAACTTACTTATCTATTTTCTGTCTTTTAGTGTGTCAAATTTTGTTTTCTCATACCTGATTTTCTATTTTTACGTGTTATTACGTCTCCTGTTTATTTTTAACCTAATAGTTTGGGTAATATATATATATTACCCAAACTATATAT
>NW_027108363.1:2271-3865 GCF_000696795.3 Halyomorpha halys | reverse complement strand
TACCTCCTCCCTGCGATTGGAACGGTTTGATGTGGTCCATGGTTTAGTGATTTTTTATGATCGCCGGTTATTCCAGGTATTAAATGGTTTGTATTATGAGCCCTGCTGGCTATGGATATAAATCGTCCTTATCCTACTTAAAATTTTGAAAGATAAAATTACGGAGAATACTTAAGCATCGACTATAATAAAAAATCTTCAACTCTTTTTAACGATTTAATTTATGTATAGTCTTTAAACATGATAGACTCGTGGTCAATAACGTATTTCTGTTAGATTTTTCTGGACGATTGTTGACGGTAATTATTCCTTATCAGTAGATGTTACTATGTTATCACTTTTTTTATAGATAACGAGATAATATTTTACGCTGACGTGTATTACTAAATATAATTGTTTTGTTTTATCTCGCTCAAGTAGCGCACATCTGACCCTTTAATCTATCAAAATGCAGTTTTATACTAAACCTAAATTCCTATTAGAGGTATTGGAATGAATAATGACCCTAAAACGAAACAATGTTTTAGTGTATTCACACATAAGCCCAGAGGCAAGAGTGTGATTGGTGAGGAGGTTGCACGATCCTTATATGCAGTGATTGTCAATACGCACTTAAAATGATAATTAATAATGAAGATTTACCATTGGGTTTCATTGCGAGGCGTAATTACTTAGATGGATCTTATCATTTTTTTTTTTTAACTTTTAAGTGTCCATTACTGGCAAGGCTGTCCAGACAAACATGGAATGCATCGTCGGCATTGGCTATATCAGGGTTGTACAACTTACAAAGCATCAAGGGCCAAAATTGAAAACTTGAATGAGGTTAAGGGCCGTATAATAATTATATACTTTACACTTTAAACTTTAAAATAAGACTGATCTATATGACAGTAATAAGGCTAATCTGGACATACAGAGTTGAGTTTTGGGGTTCTACTAAACCTTCGAATTCCTCTCGTATCCAATCTTTACATAACAAAATCCTTCGTAAAATCCTCAATGCTCCTTACTTTGTCGCAAATAAAATCATATATAATGTTAATGCTCCATATGTAACCGATTTAGTCCGAACCAGATATCATTCCTTCCGTTATAAACTTCCTAACCATCCTAACCCACTAGTTTCTAGCCTTTCTTCCTCTTCCATTCCTGACATTCCTCGGAGGCGCCTGAAAAGAAGATGGCCACGAGACGCCTGTATCATTCCATTATAACTGAGATCAAATTAACTGAATGTTTTATAATATACAGTTGTATACTTGAATAAAGATATTTAAAAAAAAAATATCAATAAGGTTAGCGCGCAAGGTAAAGGTATTAATAATACTTCTTTATATTGGCGAAGTTGTCGCTATTCATCAATAAGGAAAATATAAAGCCAAAATATTTTTATCATTTATCAATCGATACAAACATTGCAATGATAATCATAATATATATGAAGTGTGAACATTGTTGTCGACCTGCGATCGAAAACCAAAATTATGCAGTTGGTAAGAAGCCTCTGGACCAGAGGCAGAGTCGCCTTGTAATGGGCCCCTATAATTTCGAAGTGGTAAGAAGTTTTTCTTACCTTGGCTCTATTATCAAT
>NW_027108363.1:0-1106 GCF_000696795.3 Halyomorpha halys | reverse complement strand
TTTTTTTTTTTTTTTTTTTTTTTTTTGAGATTTGAGAATTTCTTATTAAAACATGGTAGGTCTTAGTTATGCCTATTGAAGTTTTTTTTTGGTAGCAAAGTCAACTTTGTTTCCTTTTCCAATTTCTCTCTTTGCGCAATCATCCTTGAAATTTCCAATGTGTCGGAATATTTTCAATGAGATATTTTCGTAGAAATTCCAATTTTAAAATGATTTTTATATCAATTTTTCGATCTGGTCCTCCTACAGTCGAACATCGAAGAAACGTATAGTAAAATTTCCCATAAGAATTCGTTAGCAGAAGTAAGTTTATTTTATGACATTTGAGACTCCTCTAAAAATGATTTCTCATACTATTTCGTTCTATTTTATGCAACGTTCTTGAGAGAGGAAAAAAGAAATCCGTGTAATATTGAAATCTGACAGAACAGAGATCTCCTTCTTGTCGTATGAAGCTTGGGAGGGCTACATGGCTCCCGGAAAGACTGAGAGGGTAACATGAGTTTTATTTCCGATCCCTTTTAAATATAAATTACAATGAATTAAATAGCATTTTGTGATAATCATAATTTAACAGAAATATTACTTGTTCCTACCGTGGGTATTAGAAGTTTAAATGAATACTTAATCCTGACAAATCCCACCAGATCACCTTAACTCTCCGTCGTAAACCTCTGCCCTCCTGTCCTACAGTATCATTTCTAAATACTCCACTAACACCTGTTGAACAGATTCGATACTTAGGACTTCATCTGGACAAGAGACTTACTAGGAATCCACAAACAAGACTGAAACGACAAGAAACTGCTCGTAGATTCCGATTGCTACAACACTTACTTAACAAACGCTCTAAACTTCCCATTAACTACAAAAAATTAGTATACACTACGATAATCAGACCAATTTGAACATATGGAATTGAGCTCTGGGGCTCCACCAAACCATCAAATTATTCCCGCATCCAATCGTTACGATCCAAAATCCTACGTAAAATCCTTGATGCTCCTTATTGGTTTGAAAGGGTAATTCTGAGGAGAATCTTAGGGCCCGTATGCGAGAATGGTAATTGGCGAAGAAGGAAAAATGGTAAACTTTTTGGGCTCTAT
>NW_027108362.1:0-1145 GCF_000696795.3 Halyomorpha halys | reverse complement strand
ATATGAATAGGTAGAAGAAGAGGTGAAAAAGATTGTAGGCTGAGAAGTGAGTGGAATTCATCCGATTACATTTCTTTTGGGTATTTAGGTGGGGCATTGAGTGAGCACATGAAATTGGAAACATATATAGAGTAGGCGAAGGATGGTTAGGCAGAGAGTCAATACATTTTAAGGGAGTGGTGCTGTATCCAATGAGATGTATTATCAGAGGGGGTGTGGTCCAGAAGGAGAAAAACGTTGGTTCTTTGCTAACATTGCCACTACATTTGTTTCACATTAATTTTTATGAAAGATGTTAGCATCCTGTGGAATAACAACTAGCACCTACAACGAGGCTTTTGTCTTCGGTCGTCCTTCTGACAGTGACAAACCTTCAAATGGGCTGGTCAAGTAAACAAAGAAAATGTGAGAGAGAAGAAAATCCTGTGGTCCCAAAGCGGCCAATTAGATCAACCTTAATAGATCATTTGTTCTTAGGAACAATTATATAGTTTATAATAATATCTGTTAAATACTATTAATAACAATAGCGTTTGATAACTCTCACCTAGGACAAGGACCTGCCAATCTCTTGTATCGTTAAATACCTGTCTAATTTTGTCAGAAATACTAAATTCCATTTATTTTCAGTAATGTTTACATCATTTTAGGGGTTGTACATTAGTTTATTTATATTATATATTCACTACATCGATAGATGCATTTTTAAAACATTGTGAAAGTTTTTTATGTCCACTAGTTTCCCGCCATGTACTAAGGAAAGAGTTGAATCTCATTTTTCACATCGTCAGTGTAGCTAAACCATCTTAGGCCAAGAATTCTTTTAATTTAGGGAAGAAGTGACTATAAAAATGTTGTTTGATAATTTTACACGTTTTTAAGGTCCAACAGATATACATAATCCCCATATCTTTACAAAAGGAAATTCAGCTCAGACGATAGAAAAACCTGTCATAGTACGTCTTAAAAGTACATCATACGAAGTGGCGATTTTGTACAAACGTAGAACAATGTTCTACCAAAAAATGACTTAAACATAACTGAAAATAAACGGAACTTCGTGCGTAAAAATAAAATGAAAGATTTTACTTTTGTGATTAAATTAATATTAAAATTATGGTAGAATTATTGAAAATAGTTACGGG
>NW_027108361.1:3133-4457 GCF_000696795.3 Halyomorpha halys | reverse complement strand
TTTTTTTTTTTTTTTTTTTTTTTTTTTAACATATACATGTTTATATAAGTGTATATATATTATACATACATCTGTATAATTCAAAGATTTGAGCATTTGTCATATAACCAACTTTTTTTCTAATAATTACATATTTATTTTGCTTAAAATTTCAGAATAATGGTGGTACAGACCTTTAGAATCTGATTTAAAATTTACTGTATAATTTATATTTTCTGAAATGAATGATTTTTCTTCTAAATTTATATTTTCTTAATATGTTAGAAATTTTTAATTTTAAAATCATGTTGTACCAATGCTGTTTTCTTTGGGTCCATTTTCATATTTTTTATGTCGTTTCCATGCTGATACATCCTATCTTTCATATATTGCTTAGTTTCTCCAATATATATGACTGGACAATCAATGCATGGGATTTGATATTTACTATCTATAGGGTCCTTTTTTCTACTATAATAATTTTTCAATTTATTGTTTGGTTTGAAACAATGAAATTTCTTCCATATCATAATCCTTAAAAGACCTTTTTATCCCTTTTGACAAACCTTTTATATAATTTCAACTATAGTATTTTTCATTATCTTTTATTGCATTTTCATTTCTATTTTTATTTTTGTCAATTTCTTTTATCTTGAAGTTTTTGATATTTAATTCCTATATTTTAAGTTTTAACTTTTTTTTATTTTTACCAATCTAATTTCATCTGTTATTTTTATTACTTATTAAAAAGGTTATTACTAAGGTTTTATTTCATGTGAATAGGATGAGAGAATAGATAATTTAAAATTATATTACTGGATATTTCCTTTTTTGTCCATTTTGTTATTAATGTATCTCCTTGTCGCATTATCAACATGTACAAGAATCTTAAATTGCCCTCTTTTTCTATTTCAATCGTTAATTTTAATCTTTCATGGTAACCATTTAAACCATTATTAGTTTATTCATATATTTATCTAAAGAGGTGATTTTTCGATGGAATTTAAAACCGGATCTGCTTGATAAAGGAAAACAAAGAAGTAACAAACGACCATGTCCATATGCTTGTGTGTTCCAGAAAGACTAACAAAGTGGACGTCGGATCCAAGTCCAATTATCGACTTGAAAAATTAGCATACAATTTAGATTAAACAAAATTTTAAATTAAATTAGAATAACAAATTTTATGTAATTGTACAAATCAATTGTAAGGTATGTTAGTAGAAATATAGTGTTATTAGTAAGTAATATGAATTTTTTAGGTGCCTCTTTGATTATGACCTGAGGGTAGAAACGTCGGAGAAAAATGAACTAAATTGAGAGAAAGGGTCAAACAATGTATATA
>NW_027108361.1:0-1218 GCF_000696795.3 Halyomorpha halys | reverse complement strand
TATAACAAGATTTCAAAATGGAAATTGATAAATATGATTACGATAAGTTTAGTTGATAAGGATAATTTATTTTTACAATTTTGGGATACAATAGTATATAAGTATGGCATGATATCCCGAAACATTGTACAAGTACAGAGTATAGAATAGTGAAGAAGACAGTCAGAGTTAGGATCAAAAGAGAAACAAACATAGTTAACAACTATTAATTTTCCGACGTTTCGCCCCACTTTTTAGAGCTTCATCAGGCGGTTCAAGTAGATAGCTTTGGCGATTTTGATAGACACTGGTCGCCTAAGCTATCAACTTGAACAGTCCTGGGCCCTGTTTCATAATAAAGTACAAACTAATACTATTAGTCTTTTTTTTCTTTTTCAGCCAAGACTTTTGAGTCCTGTACTGCCTAACCATAGTTGGGGGTCAAAGTTCTTTATCTTGTGGGACCGCCACTCAATGAAAAAGTCAACGTCCCAGGCCGGATTCGAACCGGCATCAACTATTAGTCTTGTAGATTTAACTTAATACAATTACACTGACTTGTACAATAGTAACTTATACTTATAGTACTGTTTAACTCCTGTAATATCACTAATATTCCTCCCTATTATATTCACCTCAACAATTTAAAAAATTAATATAATCAACTTTCTTAATAAAAAAATCCAGAGTATATGTATACTATTTTTTAACAAAGAGTTTTACTTTTTCATTTCCCCATAATTTATTATTTATTTTTAATTACTTTATCATTTATTTCTTTGTGATTTTTTTTTTTATTTTTCTAATAATTTGAAAACTACAAATGTGTCAAAAACAAAGAAAAAGTTAATTCAAATCACATAAATGTAACATATAAAACGCATTTGCACCATACAATGTATTGTGTATCGCTGTTTTATAGCCTTGTGGCAGACTGTATATAAAAATTAATAAATAAAAAAACTATAAAAAAAAAAAATTGTTGAGTCCTATTATTCAGAACGGAATGTCTCACATAATACAATTATATATTGTGAGTATTCATAACGAATACGTTAAGATTTGTACATCACTTATTTACATTTTTTTTACGTGTGTTTTATTATTTTTTCTTAGGAATTGATAGATTTATTTATTGATAGATAATAATGCACACAGTTGTGGGCAATAGGTAATAGCGATGAATGATCTCATACATACTAAAATAAAAAAAAGAAAATAAAATAAAAAAAGAAAAAA
>NW_027108360.1:67419-70446 GCF_000696795.3 Halyomorpha halys | reverse complement strand
TAAGGGTGGGTCGAAGTAAAAATTTAAATTCAAACCCCCCCCCCATAGGTTACGTGACCAGTGGTTAAGGCTGGTTCGAGGCCATGGTCCAAAGTCCAAGGACACGTGGTTAAGGCTGGTTCGAGGCTAGGGTCCAAAGTCCAAGGTCACGTGGTTAAGGCTGGTTCGAGGCTAGGGTCCAAAGTCCAAGGTCACGTGGTTAAGGCTGGTTCGAGGCTAGGGTCCAAAGTCCAAAAAGGCTCATTTACTGTTCCAGAACCGGCTTATTACCCCTACTCATATTTCCTAGCACTAAATAGCTAAAACAGATACAGTAATAGTTAGAGTAATAGTAACATGTAATACTTGTAAATATGTAAGAATAAGGTCATTTTAGTCTTCACTGATGTTTATGTTGTTTAAGTGGCGCCCGAATTCGAACGGTTTTAATGAGGGAGAAATTCACTAATCTCGTCTCATTTACACTGTCTTGACCCTAAGAAGATTGAAGAAATTTGGCTGGAAAAACTCACTCAGTACGAAGTATTTAGACTGTCGAATATTGGCTCACGCATCCGAGGTATTTCAAAAACTGAAGTCTTCTTTTGATTCACTGCAACCAGGTACCATAGACATCAAACAGTCCAGTTTGATTAGCCTTACTGAAGTTGGCAAACTTCAGTAAGGCTAATTTAGATTTTGTTCTATTTATAATATTTGTATTTTGTTTTTATTACATGTTTGTTTGCCATATATATACACATATATATTATTGATTGGAATCATTTCGTCTTATAAGAATTATTTATTGATTGATTGAAAATATTTGAAAGTTATTAAAATTGTTTACTTCATATGGCATTATCTAAAGTTGAAATGGAAAATATTTCCTATTTTAATGGTGAATCGAATAATTTAGAAAATTTTATATGTATTGCGAGACAATTAAAAGAAAAATTATGTGATAAAAGTAATTCATTTAAACAATTAAATGAAAAAAAAAATTGAGAAATGAGGTAGTTTCTCGTCTCACTGATAAGGGAACGTATTTTAAATTAAATTATAGTTTTGAAAGAATTGAGGAATTATTAAATTGCCTCCGAAGTGTTGTTCGGGATCGTCGATCAATCGAACAATTACCGTTTGACTTATTTGAAACGAAAATAAAAACTAATTAACACCCGTTAAATTATCTTGAAAGATTGGAACCGATTAGAAAAATAATATAATTTCAATACTATTTTGATAAAATAAATAATAAGGAAATTATTATTGCCACGTTAGAGCGCCGAATACTCTATCATTTTTATTCTAATATGCCTCTTAATATTGAGGGTTAATTGAATGTTAAAAGCGGATGAACTTGAGAACTTAGATGACTTAAAAGTTTTATTACAAAATGAAAGTCATATTCTTAATGATGCAGATTTTCTAATAAAAACACCAAAAAAAGAGAAATATAATAAACATTTTCTTAAAAATAGTAACAATTATAAAATTCGTGAAAAAAATAATGGTTCAACAGAAACTTTTAAAGAATGCACTACTAATAGAAATCAGTTATTTTGAACGGGAAACCGATCAGCAATTTTAAGCAACTACAACGCGTAATAATACAAGGCAAACTGCTTCATACACAAACTAGCAATATGTTACACAAGAAAATGGAGAAACAGTTTTTATGGCATCTCGTACCGAAGAAGATCCTAAAAATCGGAAAATTAATAATAATAATAGTCTTTATTTAGTCTGGGATTGATCCCTTTAGGATAATTGGGGAACTAAAAGGAAAACTGAAACAGCGTAACCCCAATCATTTTCTAAACCCAGAAATAGGAAGTTCGGATATCATAGAGCAAAAAAATAATAATTTATCCCACAGTACAATTAAAATAGAACCAATATTAAACCAAAAAATCAAATATAATTTTCGAAAAAAAATTGTCCTACTAAAAAGTGCATACCCGAAAAAACAAATTTAGGTGTTATCGGTGACAAAGAATTTGAAAAGGATATCTTTAAAGTTGAAACAGAAATTATAGAACGAGTAAAAGAGAGTATTAATGACAATTTAAACAAGTTTAACTTAGATAAAGAAGTTAAAAATAAAAATATGAAAGGCAAGCAAAGCCCTTGAGGAAATTTTTGTTCGGCCTAAAGAAGTCGCAAAAACGCTAAAAGTTTCTAAAGGAGTTATATCCATGTTAAATAAAATTAAAATTAATAAAATGAGTGTTGAGGTTTTAAAAAATAAAAAATTAGAAACCGGAATAGTATCTAAATCGGCTATTTACGAAAGAGATATGAATTAAACATTCCTCATTAAAAAGGAAAATAAATTTTCTTTAGGAGAAATCAATGAAAAATTAGAAGAAGAAGGTGAGAAAAAATTAAATAAATTAATAATGAATGAAGAAGAATTTATCACAAACGATGGTTTTTCAGCTCTTGAAGAATGCTTATATCAAATTAATGAAAAGGAAATTACTGAGTAAAACTATAATTCAGTTAGTTGCGAGGAAGTAATAACCACACCAGCAGTGAATCAAATTACCCCATAGCAACAAGAATTCATTCAGAAAAAGATTATTCAAGATGCCGGCTTAAAATTACCATCTGTAATGAGCCGAAAAGAAGTAAGAATCACATCTCATAGTGAAGTAAATGGATTTTCGAAAGCAAAAAACTTCATTCAAATTGAAGATTTTGATTCCCCATGTAATGAAATTCTTGGTATAAATTTGGATGAAACAACCAAAGTTTCTCTCGATCCGTTAGAAATTTTAAACAAAGGTATGTCCATTCATGAAAATATTAGCGTAAGTTCTAAAATTGAAGAAGTGATTAAGGCTACCAACACAGAAGAGTACGTTACAACAATATCAGGTAGAAAGATATGATCATAAAGTACTTTAATAGAAAATATTAATTATTAAAATTGAAATTGATTAGTAAAATATATATGATAATAAGTTGAAACATTATTATTTAAAAATTAATTACAATATAAACATTGTAATTAAATAGATCATATCGTTCTGCTTAAAT
>NW_027108360.1:62395-67299 GCF_000696795.3 Halyomorpha halys | reverse complement strand
AAAAACTTAAAAATGCATTTGTAATCATACTTTTATTACACTAGAATTATATAGATATAATATAAAAGTTTATATTCATTGTAAATAGCTCATTTTTAATAATCTATAATTATTATTATTATTATTGCAATTATAATTAAGCGTTGAAAAATTAATAACTGAATAGTTTAGGTTATAATATCAAATTAGATTATAAATGATAATTAAAATAAACTAGATATTATAAATGATTAATAGCCAAAACAAAGCTAATGGTATTTAAAATTTATATTGCTCTAACAAACAGAAAAAGGAATGTTTTATTTCTAATCCAAATCTATACATTAGTTTATAAATGAATGCTAACTATTAGAATACCAAGTCAATGTATGAATACTGATTTGTTATATACAGTATAAAATATATATATTGTTAATTATTACATACTGATTCATAAAAATATGTTGAATTTCAGAAGAAGAATCTGAAGTAATATATATCATAACTATTAATTTTAACCTTCCCATTGCTTTGGAAGAAATAATGATTATTAAATATCAATATTATTACTCCTAAATTTTATAAATATTGTTCTTGTTATCTGCTATCATCATTATTATCATTAACTATTATTATTAATCCTAATTTTCTTATTACTATCATCATTATTATTACTATTAATCATTATATTTTGTTCTTCTTAATTTCTTATTAACTAGTATTAATATCATTATTATTAATTTTGTATAAATGAATAATTATAACTATTAATACCAATTTGTAAAGTCTACAATTGACTCATTTTACTTTAAATTATGATACCTGATATTTAATGTTCAATGCAAGTTCAATACATTATTAACTATTAGTATAGATTACATTTTAGGTATTCATTGTATATTTAGGTTTACATCTTATAACAAACATGTAAAGAAATGTAATCCTATCCTTTCCTTAAAGATCAATCAATATGTGCACCTCCTAACCCATTATTTTCCTACAAAATGATCAAGGCCCTATTTGAATGCTGGACAAATGCCTTAAAATTTAAACTATTAAAAGCATTTTGTATGCTTTTGATTAAAACAAAGGGGGACGGGTTAACGAACGCTATAGCATTTAACAGCTATCACTATAAACTATTAAGCTATGACTATCATTATAAACTATATAGTATAAACTATAGACATCTGGCACATTTCGTCAGAATCTGACCATAGAGGAGTGATTTTTCCTTATTGAAATCATGTGTTAGTATCCTATATCAATGTATAGAAGGCAAGGGCTGACACTGAAGCAGGTACAAGCTGTCATCTCACAATGGACTTGCATCAGTCTAACTATTTTATGTTTAACACATGTAAGTCAGTTCTCACAAGTTCTTGACATCCCCAACTCATACACCAATTTTTTGGAAGCCTGACACCCTGTTTCTAGTCACGCCTTTTTCCCCCTCCCAGATATTTATTTCTAATTTCATAGGTTCTCTAGGCTCCGCCTAATTTCCTAAATTATCTGATGGGTCCAAACCCCTTTCCTATTTCATTATTCTTCCTACCTCTTCTTCTTAACTGTACATATATATTTCCTAGCACTAACTAGATAGCTAAACCAGATACAGTAATAGTTAGAGTAAGAGTAACATGTAATACTTGTAAATATGTAAGAATAAAGTCATTTTAGTCTTCACTGATGTTTATGTTGTTTAAGTCGCGTTACTGATCACGTGGGTGGTTACGGTCACGTCGAGCTAAATTTGAATTTTTCGATGTATAACAGGCATTTGATCGAGTCTGGCGTCCGGGACTACTTTACTAACTTCGTAGATTCATACCTTTCTCATCACCCGTTCCTTTCTCATCGATAGATTATTCCAAGTATACCACAATGATTCCTAGCTTAGCTGAAGCCTAAAGATAGATCGTGGGTGATTTTGTCTTGACTAGGTTTTGACCACTATAACCATGACTTTGAATAACTGAATTTTGAAGTTACAATAGCCAGTTAAAACTTTTTCCTAAATAATCGAAGGAAAAATTATATTGAGCTACTTCGTAAAATTAAACTCAATCGGAGTGGACCCACCGCTCCCATCCACCTGGGACGACCTTTCTTATTTTTACCTTTAAAATATCGTAATCCCAAGAGAACATAACCTCAAAAATAAAAGTGTGAAACTTTCCTTAATGCCCCGCAACAAATATCCCATGATTAAATGTAACTTTATCGTAAATTGAAAACATTTACTAATAGTTAGAACAGCAGTATTTCAAATAAATTTACTTATGTCGAGCTACTTAGTAAAATCAGCTAAAACTTGAAAATTCTTATTACGACAATAGTTATAGTTCCTTAATTTTTCAACCGATGACACTGAAATTTACTCGAGGAATTTTGTTGTGAGTGATTCCAAAGGGAAAACACAAATTTGTTAGTAAAAACTTTCATAGAAGTATAACAACAAAATTTAAAAAGTATTAAAAACCATTACTTTATTTTAATATATTATAAAGGTATGCACACGTAAAAAAAATCTTGTTTGTGGATTGTGAACCATAATCAAATATGCTTCTTTCAATATCTCTGATATTGCGTTTAAAAGTCATATTTTAATTAAAGAAAGACGTACAGACCGATATTAACTGGTCCCTAATCTTAGTTCAATTCTTTACAGTCAATATCCCAATCCTTTAGTCACTAGCTACATTAATAATCGCTCACAATAACAATAATTACAAGTTCGCTAAGCTCGGTAAAATTTTATACTGTATATCTAGAACACCCAAAAATTGCCTGCATCGATTTCTACCTAACACTTCTACAAAATCTGAGTATGCCGGTAACATTTGTATGGGGTCCAAGTCACGTAGGAATCGCAGAGAATGAACTGACCAATCGAGCTGCAAGAGAAGCACTAGCGCTCCCGGGACGAGGAAAAAATGTATACTCCATCAGAAATGAGCAACCCCCTCGAAAAGATTAAAAAAGATAGATGGCAAAATTTTTGAAATGAAAGTCCAATCCAAGGAGTAAATTAAAAATTATTAAAAAGGACGCCAAACCCTGGGGTACATCCACCCGTAAATGTCGTGGAGAGGAGGTCGTACTGACTAGGCATAGAATAGATCATAGGAGGCCCTATCTCATCTCAAAACAAACGCCTCCAAAATTTCAATATTTTAACTACTATTTGACAACTATGCATAACCTCAATAGCTTTGGGATTGGGCCCAAATATTTCGAAAACCCTTAGAGACGATAATAAAACAGTCGAATTGGTGTTTCAGTTTATGAAATCAGGTTTGCTGCCACAAATATAATATGAATCGGAAAAAAATGATATATATGAATATGTAAATAAATAAATAATAATAAAACAAATGTGAGCGAAAATCAATAAGAAATTAATGGTAATATTTTTACGCCACTAAATATAAATAAATAAATGCTCACATTTTAATAATTTTGATAAGTGCCTTGTTTTTTTCCAGTGATTGAACGAAATTTCCTTTATATCAACATCCTACTTTCGATGTGGACTCAGTGAATCAAGATTACATTTATATTTTAAATTTTCTTGCTATGCTTTTAAATAAATTTTTCTATGAATATTAATTTTAAAAAATTTAAACAAACATACATACTGCCAGTAGATGTATGTCAGGAGCATAAACATAAAATAAAATTATAAGTTATAAATAGCTATCATATATTGTTAAACCTTATACTAATTATTACTGGATATTTCTTCGGTGTTTGCTTAATCATGTTTATATTTAATGTACATATTGACTGTACTATTACACTCCTAATTATTTCTAAGAATGAACGGGCTTTCGATGCCTAGTTATAAAATTACCGTCCCGGTAAATATGTACATTAAAAATTAGCCTAATTAAGCAAACAAAATTTACGATTTCCAAAGTTTACCACACGGCAAACGAAGATATAATGTTATTTGTATATAATGCATTGCATTATATTATTCTGTATTATGTAACTATATAAAAAATAAAGAGGTTTGAAAAAAAAAAAAAATACGATTTCATATCACGTTTTCGAATATCAAATACTTGCTGTTTACGCACGCAAACAGTTTTCATTTTGTTAAATAATTAATAAAAAATTATGAATAATTTCTTTATTATTTCACCTTTATAAAATTTTATTCGTTTCACTTGTCTACTAACATATACTTTACTATTATATATATTTCCTCTTGATATTCTCTCTCTATATATATATATTTAAGTACCTTGTAATAAGAGTTGATATAAAAGTTACTTCTCATTATCCGGGTTTATTTTTATTTTGAAGTAAATGCATATTAATTATTAGGAAATTCTATTACGAGATAATGGTTGGGGGTGCGGTCAAATGAAACACAACTAAGTTGGTGTAGCTTATTTAATTGTGCCAACGTTTCGGCTAGAGTTTCTAGCCTTCATCAGGACTAAAAACAGAACAAGATAACAACCAATAAGTATAGAAAATAAAAAATAAAATATAAACAGAATGACATAAATGAATAATTTTATAGAACGGAATTAATAAAATGAACCTGTTAGCTGGTTTGGTTTCCAAGCTAACAAGTCCGTTTTATTTTTTTTTCCCCTATTTCTATTTTACCACCGCATCTTTTCTTAGTTTTCCTTACCCACGGTATTAGTTATGTTCACCATATATTATCATCTCCTAGTACGTCATCCACGGTCAACTATCTCTCATAATTATTAGGAAGTTCATTCATTCTTTATTTCCGATGAGTGTGTTCATGAAATGAATAGTGAATTATTTCTCAAATATTTTCAGAGTAGTCCCATATTTGAAAAGAACTGATTACATTTTTTTGTTTATTGTTCTAAAAGATGGAAAATTCAGGCATTAACTTTATGTATTTTATAATTTATTTTGTAAAAGAGATT
>NW_027108360.1:60136-61424 GCF_000696795.3 Halyomorpha halys | reverse complement strand
TGATAAGTTTTATATTTAATCTTATTTATTTATATTTAATTTCCTTTCATTTTCTTTTTTTGTAATAAAAATAATATAATCCCAGTGTAATAGCTGAAACCTCTTGTACGTCCGCCATGCTTGCCTCTCTGAATAACACTGACATGTGGATGGCCCGTTCATTGTTTACCGAGCATTTGTACAAGTCTCCGATTCGTGGCGAGGGGCCAACAAGTGGTTCCGCCTTTAGACTTTTCATTCCTAGCCACCCTAATGTTTCAAATTAACACTTTAATCAAGTAAATATTTTTTTATTATCGTTTTGATTTCTGACTGTGCTGATTCTGTTACACACTCACTTGGCAGACTCATCGATTTTGACTAGTAATTATACATAGTGTTCAGGCCAGAGGCTGAACCTAAAAGATATATTAGCCCTGGTAGGGATAATCCCTCGAAGTTAAGGCTAAATATACTGATTTTTAGTAAGTTTTTTTTTAAAGAGATGGCAGCACTTTCGGGGCAAATTTACTTTTAAATTTATAAACTCATGTTCCTTTCGATATTTTACATTGTTATTAATATCGGTATAAAATATTAGAAACGATATTTCGATATTTTATTTTATAGAAATATCGTTATTTTATGAATGAAAACGATAACATTTTATTAAAAGCGAAAATAAGGTATTTCGATATTTTATTTTTATGATTTCATATTCATTTCGATATTTAAGGCTAAATGTACCGATTTTTAGTAAGTTTTTTTTCAAGAGATGGCAGCACTTTCGGGGCAAATTTACTTTTCTTCTCATTTGCATACGGAATAATAAATTTTCCATCTGTAAACGGATTTACCATCTAGAACCCCATAAAAGTTACTAAAATTGGCTCATTAATTTTTGTTGTAGTTATTTTGGAATTTAAAAAAATTATCTTTGTTATTATTTGTAAATCAAAAAAAGTGAACTTATAGGCACTTGACCACAAGCAAATAAAATAAGTCTGCACAAACAGATTCATTTTTGATAGTATAGGATGATCGTAAAGAGAAAAATGCGATTTAGTATTAAAGCCGCAAGATGTGTAATTGCTAGACCAGAGGAAGTGGCAGTTTACCCCCACTTCTCTAGACGTTGATAGGGATGGGATATCGAATATAATAATATAGGGATTTTAAAATAGAAATATCGATATTTCATTTTCAAATTACATATTTATTTCGATATTTTACACTGTTGTAATATCGATAAGGAATATTAGCAACAATATTCCGATATTATTTTATCGAAATATTGATATATTGTTTA
>NW_027108360.1:56583-58876 GCF_000696795.3 Halyomorpha halys | reverse complement strand
GGAATTTGATGGTTTTGTGGAGCCCCAGAGCTCAATTCCATATGTCCAAATTGGTCTGATTATTGTAGTGTATACTAATTTTTTGTAGTAAATGGGAAGTTTAGAGCGTTTGTCAAGTAAGTGTTGTAGCAATCGGAATCTACGAGCAGTTTCCTGTAGTTTCAGTCTTGTGTGTGGATTCCAAGTAAGTCTCTTGTCAAGATGGAGTCCTAAGTATCGTATCTGTTCAAACGGCGTTTATATAGAGACTTTAAAATAGCAATACCGATATTGTATTTTGTAAATTACATATTTTTTTCGATATTTTTCATTGTTGTAATATCGTTATGGAATATAAACAACAATATTCCGATTTTATTATATCGAAATATTGATATTTTTTTAAAAAGTCTAGAAAATCGTATAGAATAATTAAAACTAGATTACCGATATTTTATGTTGATAAATAAATAATCTTCTAGGTTATTTACTTCCCAACCTGTTAAGTGGTCAATCGTAGTTAATTTATTTTTTAAAAGAGTCATGATGGATGATGAAGTTTTTACATTGAACTAAATTTATGATGCAAGAATTAGAATAATAAAAGAAATAGACAGTTTAACTGATTCGATACCAAATGAATGAGAAAGATTTCAATGGCTATCGGTGATCGAAGGCTCCCGATGTAGGCGTCCCCCTCCTCAGGGGTGAAAAAGTTTGACATGTCCAACCCACAAAGTTGTAATGTTCAGATGTTTTCATAACCGCGCTAAAAGCTTCGCAGAAGGATACCCTGACCAGGTATAGGGGTAGATGACGAAACACCTTAAGGCTAAATGTACATATTTTTAGTAAGTTTTTTTTTCAAGAGATGGCAGCACTTTCGGGGCAAATTTACTTTTCTTCTCATTTGAATACGGATTAATAAATTTCCCATCTGTAAACGGATTTACCATCTAGAGCCCCATAGAAGTTACTGAAATTGTTTCATTAATTGTTGTTGTAATTATTTTGGGATTTAAACAATTTATCTTTGTTATCATTTGCAAATAAAAAAAAGTGAGCTTATAGACACTTGACCACAAGCAAATAAAACAAGTCTGCGCAAACAGATTCATTTTTGGTAGCATAGGATGATCGTAAAGAAAAAAATACGATTTAGGATTAAAAGCCGTGAGATCTGTAATTACTAGGCCAGAGGAAGTGGCAGCTTACCCCCACTTCTCTGGACGTTGATGCTACGAGAGCCGCAAAGTTTGTCTGCTTGATCTATGTATTTCCACGCATTTTTGATATTTTTTATTTTTTCACTAATACCTAAGTGGAATTCCAAAATGAGAATACAACATTTTTAAAATTAAAATAATTTTAATTTTAATAAAAATGTATTTAAATTTTTTTCTTTAGGTAAATTTTGATTTCCTGGTCAAAATATTTGAATGCTAAATTTATCATTGTAATCACTATATTGTTTTAGTTTATTTTTCTCATGTCTAGAGAAATAAAAAAACGAAAATTAGAAATAAATATTGTATGGAAAAATAGTCGACCGTGGATAATATTTATGAGAAAAAAATAGTTGGAGGTGCGGTCAGAGAATAACACATGAGTAGTCCTCTGTTGAGAACTAAAAGTAGCATCCAACGCCGGTAAGATTAACCATTCATATGTTGGAAACGCGACAGTTTAGGAAAAGAACTCAATGCTATGGAGAAGGGAAAAAATTAGCATAGATCGATCGTTTATTCGATGCACGTTGATGGTAGGCCCCCTGCGAGATCCAGAACATCAAAAGGAAGTGTTGGTGTATCACTAAGGAAAAACTAATCATCATGGGCTGAACGAGACTTTACAAGCATTTCGGCGCAAATATTTCAGGTGGGGCAGAAAACGCACAATCTAGGAGATTCTTGGGAAATGCGAGGTGTGCCTCAGTACGAAGTATGATCGGCACCAATCCCGTGTAGCTCAAGAAGAGACCTCTACCGCGAACACACTGCTAAGCAACTAACAGGTGAATTCTTTCACCTAGAAAGGCTATATGTGAGTCATAGTCATCGATGTATTCACTAAGGTGACTATGGGATGTACAGGACATATCAGCGGAGGCGGTTTTACGAGCTCTTCGGACATGGTTCCAATTATATGGTGTGCCCGACAGAATTTCTTCCGAAAGTGGGAGAGAATTTGACAATAAGAGATGCTGACAATCAGAGAGCAAATGAGAATATTGGAAGTGGTTTGGCACCTCAACATCCAAAAAGCCGCCGAGGGATAGAGCGACTCCAATGCACTCTGAGTGACGAGCGTACCA
>NW_027108360.1:53753-56421 GCF_000696795.3 Halyomorpha halys | reverse complement strand
ACTCCCCCCTGCCAGTTTACGAACAATTCCTCGTAAACTCCAAAAATATAATAAAAGTAACAAAAACAATATTCTGCTATACATGTGTGTTACTAAGAAACAAACAGAAACAACAAAACCAAAACACATAAAAAAAAAAAAAAATAGAGCCACATTTTTACAAAAACTGAACGTAACACTTTTCTATTTACACATTTTTCCTATATACAGATTAAGCCAACTTACATTTGTCTTCACTAACACTTTTTCTTCTTCACACTCTATTATTATGAAACATAAGACAAAAACAAAAACTGAAAATATGTATTTATGAGTTTAGTGAGGAGGCACTCCAGGTATTTCCTGAGATGTTATCGCTGGGAACCTTAATTGTTCGACATGAACCGTCCGCCTCTTCCTTGGTTCTTGTATGCTCTCGATCGTTACCACGTTATGTTCCCGAATTGTGATCACCCGGAATGGCCCCTCATAGCACCGAGATTCCTTGCTCCAATTGGAACCTAACCGGCGGTACACGACAGTCCCAATTTTAACATCCCCCATCACATCGCGAATGTTTACATTTTGTCGTTCCACTCTCCGACGTTTCTCCCTCTCTATTCGCCCTCTCGCTTTTTCCCACAACTTTCGCATGACCATCCCATGGTTTACAATTTCCCCGTCCGCCTCCACTGTGTCCATAAAGTTCCTACATCTCCCTTGCAAACCAAAGAGAACTTCGAAAGGTGAAAATCCCGTAGTGGTATGGATGGAGTGGTTATACGCGGCTACCGCCCTTACCATTGCCTCATCCAGCTCCAGTCCTTTATCCGCATGATATACCCGCAAATGATCACTTAGAGTACTATGCAGTCGTTCTATACCCCCTCTACTTTTGGCCTGGGGTGTTAATATGCCAATCAACTTCTAGAGTCTTCATCTCTCCCCTGATTGTGGCATTATCGAACTCTCGGCCCCCGACGGATGAAATCTGCCTTGGGACCCCATAAAATTGGAACCATGTCCTAAGCGTGCCTATTACTGCCTCCGCTGTCCTATCTTGAGCCAGATGTGCCATGGCCACTTTACTAAAGAGGTCGATGACAGTTATCCACTTGAACCCTTTCCATGTGAACGAGTCGATTTGGATGTCACTCAGTGGTTCCAATGCAGTCGGTGTTTCTCCTTGCACTGCCTTTGGTGGGTGGCGGTCGTATTTCGTACTAAGGCATATATCACAACCTCCTATCACTTCCTGGACCGTCTTCTTCATTCCCCACCAAAAATAGCGACGCTTGAGTGCTTGTAACGTCTCGCTCACACCGCGATGATTGGTCTTTCCTTGATGGTGAGCTAGAGTAACTTCCTTTTGCCGTTCTCCGTCTAGCACAGTCTCCACCATCATCGTGCAGTGGATAAACGTCCTATCGATCCCTACTTGTTCGAGCCTCCACAGCCTTTTAATCTTTTCCCATAGGACTTCATTCCCTACGTAGAGATAATGCGTTTTTCCAGCCTTCGATGCATCCATTAGCGCCCGACATATCTGATCCTCTCTCGCCCCTGGTTGTGACCATATGGTGTTAATCGAGGTTTGCCCATACTTGGTGTATTCTACCTTCATAAGGCCGGAAGTCCTCGTTTTCCATATTATCTGTAGCCTTTTGTCATTCACAATCTCGTCTACTTACTCCATCTCCCGTAGAGCTATCATCACGGGACGACGGAGTTCCTTCCTCCTGCGGCTGTGTATTTGAAGTCTCCCCTTCCCCTGGGGTCGATTCCCATAGGAATTGTCGGATATCCTCGCTCGGTTCTCCCTGTTCCTCCTCGACCGCGTTTACGATTATTTCCCGAGACAACCAATCTGCCACTACATTCTCCTTCCCCGGTTTGTAAATAATCTCCATATTAAATTGCCTAGAAGCTCCTTCCATCGCGTGATGCGCGCGGAAGATTCTCTCAGTTTCCCGACCCACTGAAGAGGCCGATGGTCGGTATGGATCCTAAATCGCCTCCCAAACACGTACGGTCGGAAATGCTCCACCGCCCATACAATCCCCAACAATTCTCGTTCTAGCGCACTGTACCGCGATTCTGCATCCGTCAGCTTTCTACTACCGTATGCCACTGGGCGTTCTCCCTGCTCATTCTCCTGAGAAAGCACCGCACCTAACGCGTATTCACTCGCATCCGTAGTGATCGTAAACTGTCTACTAAAAACGCCGGGCTAACAGATACAAAAAACAACTAAAAATATTTTTACATAATAGCATTATATAATAGAAGTAAATTAAGGTAGGGTTAAAATTATATAAGTATAAATGAAATGAACAATAAAATATTCAAATTGAAGAAAATAAGAAATACAAAAGCATAAATATAAGGTAGACAATAATAAGAACATAAAAAAATACGCAAAATATTAGGTTAAAATGAACAGTAGACGAATAACGGGAAATAAAAAAGTAGAAATGACAAAACAAAATTTAACACACTAAACAACGGAAAATAAAGAAGTGAGTTAAGATTACATCAAACTATCGACTTTTATGTAATCTAATACAATAAATACAATAAAATTAATAATGAGAATAATAATAATGCAATGCTATAAAATTAATTTAAAAAATAATAATAATGCAATACAATAAAATTAATAATAATAAGGCTATACAATAAAAATAAT
>NW_027108360.1:46852-50370 GCF_000696795.3 Halyomorpha halys | reverse complement strand
ACTATTTAATTCTTTAAAAAATTTATTTATATCCACTTTTTTCATTATGCAAAAAATATCATCCACATATTTAAACATTATTTTTACTTTTATACCTGATTTTGAAATTGCCTCATTTATTATATCATTCATTATTAATCCAGCCATTGATATAGACAAATTTCCCCCCAAATATACCTCTAAAACGGGTTTATAAAACGTTGGACGTGTGAATGAAATAAATGTTTTGAGACTATAATTTTGGATAGTGTTTTTGAATTATTTAGTAAATAATTTATTTCATGCTTTGATGATACAAAATAATGGGTTATATTAAAAAAATTTAGTTTCCTTTGCAAAGAAAGTTATATCTAAAACCTCAATTTAACGGAAATCGATATTGAAAAGTATGAACTTTTGTTTACTAGTTTTTTTAAAGTTTATTAAGTGACTTATATAGACTATAATATAGGTTATTTAAAGGTTTCTGTATAAAAACCCGAACACCATGTCTATAGAAATGAATCCTTTTATACAAAAAACTGAGAATTACTAATTGTATAAGAGAACGGTAAGCAGCAAATCTGTCACTGAGGGAAACCTTCTTATTTTCTCTTTATTTTTATTTGGAAATGAAAAGCATTCCTACATTTTTTTTAAGTGTTGATCATTGTAACCATATTTAAAATTAAAGAAAGAATTAAATGATGACGATTAAAAATGATTCTTAAAGTAAATTTAATGAGCTTTTCAACGGTTGTTTTAGTTTTTCTTGAGGCCTAATAGCTTAGAAAATATGGCTATTGCTGTTCAGAAAAAAACAAAAAACTAAGATTATGCCCTTATGATTAAGAATCCGACATGGCTCAAGCACACTTATTGTTGTGCCGGTGTTTGATGTCTTTATCCTGTTACACCCTGTACATGCGTATATATAATTTCGAAATAGCTTAACTTGCACATGGATCCAAAAACTTAAAAGATTGAATTTATAAAACTGGTCTCTTAAACTAAGGGGAGTGGGAGAGCAGTGTATCTTGTTGTTTGTAAAAGGATGAGTTAACCCAGAGGTACCCAATCTTTTACGGTTCGCGGCTCCCTAAATATTCATATTTTTTTCCGCTGCGTCCTTAATACATCATTTAAATTTTTTTCAAAATTGTGGATTTTCTTGAAAAAATGGAAAACTTTCCATTTTAAAAGCGGATTATCCATTTAACAAAGAAAAATTAAAAACAGATACTTACTATTTTCCTTGAGATAATGAAATTTCAACAGTTTCGGTAATATTCATATTAAGACAGGACGACTACGATGAGGTTAGGTTAGTTGTAAAATAAATCAAACACGAATTTGAAATTCACAAATAATTTATTGAACGTCCATTGATGATTAACATTATTAAAATTATTAATAGGATGAATGAGCTTGATGTGTCACTACACAACTTCTCAAATCTCGAAATTTCTTTTCCAGATATCGGCTGCTTTATTCTAAACGCACTGAATGCTCACTCTTATCGGTGATACGTGTAAGGAAAAACAACTGTGTGAGCCAATAGAAAGACCCTCAATTATAATTTACAGAAAAAATATGTTTACTATTACTTATATTTCTTAGAGGGTTTTTCAATTTAATTTTACTCTAATGGATTTGAACTAATATAGTTTTAAACCGCAATTACTACACGGTTTTATTTAAATATCTGTATATCTCGAATTGCAAATTCGATTTAAATTCATTTTATAATTTGAATATTTTGTTTGAAAAGAAGCTTGCATACTGAAATCATTTTATTGTAGGAAGATAGTCCAAGTGGCAGACAATAAAGGTAACAAAATTGTAAAAGAAAACTATTTATTGTAATCGACGTTAATTTTGTATTAATTTAAAAATGATTGTATCTTATTCTTTCATTTAGCCTTGACGAAGCTATGCGTAGGGGCGAAACATTAGTTAACAATAAATAGTATTCTTTTACTATTTTGATACCTTTATTGACCCCCCCCCCCGGACTATATTCCTACAATCTAATTTTCTATACTTTTTCACCGACATGTTATCAACTTTTAAATCTAGGATTTTAAAAAATATGGGATTTTGTGAAGAAATTAAGTCAGAAAATGCATTTTAAAGCTGAGAATCATTTTCAAATATTTTACCTTTAAGAAAGTCGTCCAAATTTTTGAACAGGCAGAAATATGTTGGGGATGTCTGACGAATAAGGTGGGTGTAGAAGGACTTCGTAACACTGCTCGTTTAGTTTCTTCACTATGAAACAATTGTACAAGAGCCCAAGAGGAGAAAAAAGACAGTTATTTCACCCCTAATTTTTTATTACTATATTGAAAACTATGTACAATTACTAGTCTGAATTGATGAATCTGCCAAGTATATGTAGCGGTAATAAAAAACGGTGGGTGTATCAAAACGTTAAAAAAAAAAATTAATTTTTCATTCGGAGCTTCATATCTTTAAAACTACCTTAAACACGAAAAACCTAAGAGAACATTATTTGAAGTAGAGTAATTTTGCTAAAATATGAGCCCTAGTAGAACTATTTACGTTCAATAGTTCCCGAGATATACTTTTTAAAAAAAGAAACATTTCATAAAAAATCTTCTGAAAAATCAGTATTTAGGGGAATTATTAGGGTAATCTGTATCTAAGAAACCATTAGACATATAGATAGTTATTATCACTCAAATTAAAGGTTAATCTTCCGAGTAGTAATTTTTATGATACTATAAACTTAACCTGCATTGGTTAATCGGAAGGGACCTATACTCACTCTTACATGACAACGACAGACCTCATAGTAAAGAACCGGGGAGAAAAAAAGGCAGTTATTTTACACCCATTTTGATTACTTTAATAAAACTATGTATTGTTCCTAGTCTAAATTGATGAGTCTGCCAAGTATATGTAGGGGGAATAAAAAATGGCGGTTTTTTCAAAACGTTTAAAAAAACTAATTTTTCATTCGGACCTCTATATCTAAAAAAATAGGAACAACACAAGAAAACCTAAGAGAACTTCATTTAAAGAACAGCAAATTTTCTAAAATATGAGCCCTAATAGAGTTATTTACATTAAATAGTTTTCGATATATAGTTTTTTAAAAAGCAACATTTCATAAAAATGTTTTATGGGATGTACTGAAAGATCAGTAGTTAGTGAATTTATTTTGAAAAATCTATATCTCAAAAAACATTTGACGTACAGATGTCTATTAGCACTCAAATTAAAGCTAGTTTAATGAGCTATAAAGTATTGTATGTATTGTATAAAGTATTGATGTTTATCTTCGTAGGAGTAATAGTTTACATGAAATTTCCTAAAATGAAGTGATTTATAGTTGTTCGGACAAATGTTTATTGCCAAATTTATATTCATATGTGAATATCATAAAAACTACTACTCCTATGAAAATAAGTGTCATGAACTACTTTATAGTAAGTTAAATTTCCTTTATTTTGAGTGTTGGCAGACTTATCTAATTTTTTATTCGAACAACATTAGAAAACCTAAGAGAAGAT
>NW_027108360.1:44507-46802 GCF_000696795.3 Halyomorpha halys | reverse complement strand
TTAAAATAATAATAATGCAATACAATGAAATTAATAAATAAAATAATAATAATGCAATACAATAAAATTAACAATAATAAGGCTATACAATAAAAATAATTATAATGCAATACAATAAAATTAATAATTATAATGCATACAATAAATTTAGAAGAATAAATACAATTATTAATTAACCATATTCCTCACATCAAATGCTATTAAATTGTTGATATCGACTTGAGGCTCACTAATTTTGACAGAAAAAAGTTTTACTTAACCATATTCCTCATAATTTGAATTAATACGGTAAATTATTTATACATATATATATATAATAGGAAGGATTTAAGTTTAAAAAATGTCGATGTTGTGTTAAGTATATAGACTCTAAAAAATAAATAAAAAAATAATCAAATTTCAAAATCAAATGTTTGTAGTTTATTCACAAAATTATGATAATGTATATTATGATAATAGTCTGGTTAAAACTGATTGAACGGGTCGATTTTTGAACATAATTTTTTGGAACCTTGTTTTTCGTCTTGTGAAAAATCAAGGATATGGTTTTAAGTCCTTTATACTTATCATTACAGAAATATTTCAATAATTATGCTGTTTGAATAAATAAATAATTAATATATTGTGTTACCTTGTTAAGAGAAATAATTACAAAACGGATTCTATTAATAAATAGAGAAAAATAACAAATAATTATTTAATATCAGTTAATCTTTTTAAAATGAGGATTCATCCCTAATTAACGAATTATATATCCCAGCGGTATTTGATATGAACTTGGCCCCCGGGGTTAGGTTATGATTAGATCAACCTTTCATCGGGGATTTAAGTTAATTTTAAAAAATACTTTTTTTTACGTTAAAATAATTCTTATTTAGGAGATTCCCCCCTAAATAATTTTAATGCTTGACCTGAGTAGAGGGAAGGTTAGAAACATTGTTGTGATAAATTTTAACAAAAAGGTAACTGTGATAAAAAAATTTTATCTTTGTTTTAATGTGAAAATTTACTAATTAAGTGATTAGACATAATCTAGAATATGCTTATTAACAAAAAATATATGTTTAACTAAGTTGTGTTTTTAAATTATTTAGTTCTAAAACTGTATTAAGGTAAGATAAATTATAAATAATATTGTTATTTATTTTGAATTGTTGAGGATCATAGATGTAATAAAAGCTATTTTGTAATAGATTGTCCTTGAGGATGGTCGAATTCCCCGAAACGTCGGACTTATAAAGAGAATAAAATGTTTTGAGAATATAATGGATAAAATTTAAATTTATCTATTTAAACTAATCGTTTATTTATTTCGATTTTTTTTTTATTTCATTGCTTTGATATTATTATTTCAATCGATTATTTTGTGATAAAAAAATTTTAAGGCTTCATAAAAAAGAAATTAAAAAAATCACCATAGAAGTTGATAATTGAGTAACTTTCACATCCTATGAGGTTTTCTTTTTACTTTGATATACTCACAATTCCAACTTAACACCAAAAATCGCTTTTTTGAAGTTAATCTGATTTTAGTTTTTACACCGTCTGATGACACATATCAATTCTTGAGATATTTATGGGATTTGAACATTACATTAAGTACTGATACCACACTGCCCTCCGTATACAAGAAAATAATTTACAATAATTCTGAGACTTAAGTTACGCCGAAGAGATCAGAGTGTTAAACTTTACGGATAAAATCTTTCGAATACTTTTTCGCAGCTAAAATATATTTAAAATGGGGCAGTAGTATAAATAACCGATTAGAAGAGAATCCTGGACCCAACAGCCATCTTCGCATATCGACAGGAGACTACAAAGGAGCACTAAGTGAGCTCAAACATCCTAGCGGTGACATTATCCTATTCCAACCACTCTCACCATAATATACCTAGCAAACTTTTAACAGGTTTTTTCAAAGCGATGTCCACTTTCCCGTTATTTACTAAAAAGAAACTTCCTCTTAAACTAAATAATTTATTTATAATCTTTAAATTTCTTTCTTGAGACTGGTAATTGTTTACTAAATAATTCAAAAACACTATCCAAAATTATAGTCTCAAAACATTTATTTCATTCACACGTCCAACGTTTCGGCCAATTCGGCCATCTTCAGGGACAATCTATTACAAAAAGTTCCCATTATTTGTATGATCCTACAATCAATTCAATTATTTAACATTATTATTTATAATTTACCTTACCTTAAATTACTATGAAACATATCATTTAACCATTTAAAAAAACTCCATCCAGGCTATTCTGCCCAGGTCAAAACATTTATATCTATGA
>NW_027108360.1:29784-33380 GCF_000696795.3 Halyomorpha halys | reverse complement strand
ACTACTTTATAGTAAGTTAAATTTCCTTTATTTTGAGTGTTGGCAGACTTATCTAATTTTTTATTCGAACAACATTAGAAAACCTAAGAGAAGATCATTTAAAGTAAAGTAAATTTTCTAAAATATGACCTCTATAACTCTATTAGAGGTTCAATAGTTCTCGAGATATAGATTTTTAAAAACCAACATTACATAAAAAATATATTGAAAATTCAGTAGTTAGTGAATTTATATTGAAAAATCTATTTCTCAAAAACCATTCAAAGTACAGCTGTCTATTTGCACTCAAATTAAAGCTAGTCTAATGTGCTATAATGTAGTGTATGACGTTAATTGAAATTGAGTGCTGGAAGACATATATATGTCTTATGGTTCATAAGAGCTTATATTTTTTCAAAAAACAAAACTTTAATGCGAACAGCTAGTAATTTACATTAACTACTTTATCGCTCATTAAACTAGCTTTAATTTGAGTGCTAATAGACAGCTGTACTTTAAATAGTTTTTGAGACATAGATTCCTCAATATAAATTCACTAACTATTGATTTTTTATAAAATGTTCTTTAATTCATGTTATACTAGATTTTTCGTGTTCAAGGTAGTTTTAAAGATTTGGTACTCCGAATGTAAAATAAGTTTTTTTTTTATAGTTTTGCAACAGCGGTAATTTTGTAGTTCCTCTTTCTTTACTTGACAGTCTCATCAATTTCATCTAATAATTATACATAGTTTTCATCAAAGTAATAAAACATTTGGGGGAAATAACTGTCTTTTTTCATCACAACTAATGTTATGGCCGAGGCTAGCTCGAGTAGGGATGGGATATCAAAAGTAAAATAACGATATCAATCGGTTAGCAATATCGATTTCGATATTATATCGGAACTAAAATATGGAAATTTTAAAATATCGATAACGAAAATTTAACGACTTAAAGTAATAATAATTATAAAATGATAACATAGCATGACACAGGAAGATTTATTTTATGTCATACCTAATCAAAATACATAAGAAACTCTTAATAACTATGAAACAAATCAACACCACTACAACCATATATTATACCAACATGCTCGAAAACTTGGGAAAAACTCTTTTCTTTATATGGGTGCCGGGTCACGTGGGGATCACTGGAAATGATCTGGCGGACATTGCAGCTAAGCAAGCACTTGGTCTTCCAGGTCAGGGCACGGCCATTCTGACACCCCAAGAAATAAGTCTTCCAATGAAAAATGAGATATTATCTAGTTGGCAAGCCATGTGGGATGAAAGCCCGCCAAGCAAATTAAAAACTATCAAAAAAACCACTAAACCATGGACCACATCATACCGTTCCAATCGCAGGGAGGAGGTAGGCCACCGCCAAAATGTCAATACTGCAACAGTGTACTTACGATCAGTCACACATTTGAGAAATGTCATTTTTATTCTGCGAACTTAAGTAGATTGGGAGTAGGACAGAGTGTATCGGATGCTCTGAATGATGACCAGAAGAACGTGGAAATGGTTTTGGTTTTCTTAAAAAGGAATAGCCTTTTGAATAAGATTTAAACCAGAAAATCTGTATGTATACGTAATAAAAAATACCAACAGAAGTAATTATTTAAATTTTTTTTTCGAAATTATTTAAAGTGGAATAGAATTATAGAAATAGAATATAAAGCACAAAACATGGGCGTTGATGACCTCAGGGTTTTACGCCCTAAAGCCCCAGACAACAACAACTACAACCATATCATAAACATAACAAATGTAAACTAAAATATAATTGTTTTCTTGTAGAAAATTTAAAAATGGAATATCGAAATTTTATTTTGATAATTAAATATTTATTTCGATATTTTGTATTGAAGTAATATCGATATGGAATGTAAACAAAAATATTCTGATATTATTTTATCGATATATCGATATTTTGTTTAAATAGTATAGAAAATTGTATTGAGATTGTAAAATAGGAATATCGATATTTTATTCTGATAATTATATATTTATTTCGATATTTTGTATTGTTGTAATATCGATATGGAATATAAGCAACAGTATTCCCATATTATTTTATCGGAATATCGATATTTTGTTTAATAAGAATAGAAAATTGTATAGAGATATTAAATTATATAGTTAGATTTTATATAGTTATATATAGATTTTATATAGTTAGATTTTAAATTGTATAGAGATTTAATCTTTTATTCCCAGCTTTTCGGCACTACTTTTTTTAATTATACCGCAAAATGTCGACATATTTTTCTGCAATCACAATACCGTCTATAAAGTTACCTGTACCATTCCACGACATCCAATCAAAGTTCGATATACTGTTAAAGTTCCCATATTAGTGATGGAAAATATCTTAATACTATTGAGATTTATAGAATAAGGGGGGTGCGCCAATACTTTTTTGTTCCACCGTATGCTCACGCAACATACGATTGTAATAGTGAAGCATTAAAATCGTATTTACCGTTGTGAAGTTTTGAAATTCCTGCTGAACATTACAAAAAATATAGATTTTTAAAACATAAACTGTAAGTTCAGAAATTATTCTCTTACTATATGAATTTTAAAAAATGCAATATTTTTTTTAGGATCCAGTACTTGAACATGTTTTAATTTGGATAGAAAAACAAATATCGTCAATACATTAATATATAGAGCAGAGCCTTAGCGACCCAAACTGAGACCCCAACCAAAATGAAACCATTGGATTATGTGATAAATCAATGGGCCTTTTATTAACAAATCACTCCAGTGCAACAAATAAGCAAAATTGGTGTTAAATTGCTTTTAATGATACATTTACTAGTGAGTTTTGGTTGAAATAGTAATTTAAAGTATCTAATATAGTATTTTTTATCAACAATAGTTGAATGAAAAGCGCTATAGATCCTGGTGAAGTAAGTGTTGTTAATATACTGAGTGTGAAGCAAACGTATAACATATAGTATAGGCTCTGTTATAATTTGATTTTCAGTCTTTTCTAAAAGCCACTATCAATCCTTTGAGATTGAGATTTGTGTTCATATTAATGGTTTAATGAAATCATGTATAATTTCCTCAATCACTAAGTCGTGGTATTTCTGATTTATTAGAGTATATTAATACCATGTCGTGAGTGTACATGCTATTAGATATTGGGGAGTGGTCTGTCTGTCAGAGGATTTAGTACGCGGTCTTAACTCCTGCTAATTTATCGGCTTGTTTATTTGAACAAAGTAGACCTAGCTTGTGTTGTTTTTCATATTAAATGTTATTATACTGAGATGTAAAAGCGCATCCTGTGTTTTGTTTCCCTCTATTTAGATATCGACAGTAAGTCGCAATTGCCATCAATGTGCTGCGTTAGTTGGACTTTTAGTGATGAATGTTGCCATCGTTTTGCATATACTTATAATTCAATACTGTTTGTGATTCTGAATACTGATGTCTTTGTGATTCCGGTTCTGCTTTTTAATTTTAATTAAGCGTTACCAGTTCTTTAATTTTTTATGCCGTGTACGGGGCTTCGGGGTTTCTAAGCCCGATTAGGGGTTCCCCGTACAGGTATTATATTGAAATTTATTCATATATTAATGTATTTATATTATTT
>NW_027108360.1:25661-28929 GCF_000696795.3 Halyomorpha halys | reverse complement strand
ATATCTTTGTACATTTCTTTAGATCTGTTGCCGACGGATTTTTGCCTAGGTCCGGCGGTATCTTTGGCATGCCGACAAATGAAATTATTTTAAGTTAAAAACTCCAGCTGGTGCCTCTCATACATATCAAATTGTATGAATTGGTAGTATTTCCGATAGGACGCAGGCAACATATAAGAATCTTCAATACAAGAAATATTGTATGGAAGGCTCTGCTGATTTTTTTTTCCATTTAGTCTTTCAGTCTTTCTAGTTTTCTGAGGTTCATAATCTTTGTACTGTACTATTCCCAGGTGGGTACAGCATATGATGCCACATTGACATGTTTTGAAAACATCGAAGTTCATGTTGCATCCAACGATGTTCTGAAAATCGATTTATTGAAGCCAATGGTTTTTTTAACACGTATGGCTTAATTTTTCAATTGCATAAGTAACAATAAAAAAAAATTAACGGATTCCTATCAACAATGTGGTGGGAGAAAGAAGTACTTCCTACCTTCCTACCGTCGAAGGTGATGTTTGCCTAGTTATCTACAGGTGACCAACTAATTCTAACCATGGTTGGGAGTCAAGCTTTTCATGAGGGTTTAAAAACAGTTTAAAAGAGAGCGACTACTTCAGTTTCTGTGTACTTGATTTTTTTCAATAATTAAGATGCCTCCGAAAAGTACCGCTTGGAAATATTTTTCCAAAAGAAATATCCAAAAATCAATCAATCCATTGACATTTTTCTCTTATAATTATAATTATAAGAATTCTATGGTTAAAGGCGCTATGCTTCCCACCAGAAAGAGGTTTTTCCCGAACTGGTGTGATAGTAAGTGAAAAAAGAAGTCGACTTAAGATAGAAAAAGTTAATAAACTTTTGCTTTTACAAAGTGTGAATAATAAATGTTGGGGCATTCAGTTGTTCCCTAAGTAGTAGTTTTGCATCATGAATTCAAATTTGTATAAATATGTAATTAATTTTCTTTTAAAAAGTTATTTTTTTTTATATTAAACTCCATCGAGCCAAATTCAAAAAGTTTTTAAATTATGTCACTGAAATGGATGTTCGAAAACATCGATGAATTTTATGGAATGTTTTGAATATTAATACTTTAATATTGAATATCAATACTTTAATATCGAATATCAATATTTTAAAACATCGAGGGTTTGTTGTCAATGTCGCATCCCTATTAGAGCATAACCAAGTTTCGGAACTATTGCACCTTTATATGTAATCCTCAGAACTTCCGCTTATTGTCCCCGCACTTGTCTAAAGGCAATCGTTAATCCGTTTACGGTTAGTAGTGCTTTTTTTTCTAATATACAAACATAGACTTTCTAAATGAGTTTCATGTTGAAGATTAACTCTAAAATCTGTCATGAAATCAGTTTGTGACCGTTTTTTAATTCAGTAGTATATTAATTTGAGAGAATTTTTGTTTTCTATTTAATATTGTTGTTCAATAAATTGTTTCATAATTTCACAGTTCAATGTTACTAACCTTTCTCGGCTATATTTTACAAAAAAGGTATAAACATTAATACATAAATATTTCCAATAAATTGCAATCACAATTTAATAAAAATTAATTTCCAGGTGGCGCTAAGTAATATTTTTCCTAGAAAAGGGGCAGTAGGAAAAACGTTTGGGAACCACTATTTCTATTAAAAATATATCAAAAAATCGTTGCTAATCATATTATCGATATTGTCAACAATGTTAAATACCGAAATAAATATGAAATTATCAAAATGAAATATCGAAATACCTTATTTAAAAAAATTAATTTCCAGGTGGCGCTAAGTAATATTTTTCCTAGAAAAGGGGCAGTAGGAAAAACGTTTGGGAACCACTAATGTAGCTCATTTCCTCATGAATGTTAATCTGTGGATAGTTAGCACTAGTAATCGTATGAAGATTTAGATATAGATATTATCAACAATGTCGAATATTGAAAGGAATATGATTTAATCAGTTTAAAATATCAAAAAAAAAAATTTTTTCTGCTTTTTATAATTTTTTTTTTATCTAAAATAAAAAGGTATTTCGATATTTTATTTTGATGATTATCAAAATAAAATATCGAAATACCTTTTTTTAGCTTTTCATAAAATGTTATAGTTATAAATATCGATATTTCTATAAAATAAAATATCGAAATATTGCTTCTAATCTTCGATCTATCGAATTTATCAATTTAAAATATAGAAAAACTATTTTTATGCTTTTTGTAAATTTTTTTAAATCTTTTTAAACTAAAAATCGATATTTCGATGAAAAAAATATCATAATGCTTTTTCTAATCATCGATATCGATATTATTAGCAATGTTGAATATCGAAAGGAATTAGGAATTATCAATTTAAAATATCCAAAAATCTATTTTTAAACTTTCTATAAAATCGTCTTAATCTTTTTAAGCCAAATATTGATATTTCGATGAGAAAATATCGAAATATCGTTTCAAATCTTTGATATCGATATTAATAACAATGTGAAATATCAATATTTCTGTAAAAATAATATCGTTGCTAATCATTGATATCTATGTCAATAACAATGTAATATATTGAAAGGAACATAAATTTATCAATTTAAAATATCTAAAAACTATTTTTACGCTTTTTCTCATCTTGGATGTCGATATTAATAACAATGTAAAATATCGATATTTCTGTAAAAATATATATCTAAATATCGTTGCTAATCATCGATATCGATATTAATATCAATGTAATATATTGAAAAGAACATGAATTTATCAATTTAAAGTATCGAAAACTATTTTCAAGCTTTTTATAAAATTTTCTTAATCTTTTTAAACCAAATATCGATATTTCGTTGAAAAAATATCGAAATAGTGTTTCCCAAATTGTATATCGATATTATCAATAATGTTAAATATCGAAATTAATATGAAATCATAAAAATAAAATATAGACATTGCTATTTTAAAATCTCTATACACTTTTCTATTCTTATTAAACAAAATATCGATATTTCGATAAAATAATATCGGAATATTTTTGCTTACATTCCATATCGATATTACTACAATACAAAATATCGAAATAAATATTTAATTTTCAAAATAAAATTTCTATATTCCATTTTTAAATTTTCTACAAGAAAACAATTATATTTTAGTTTACATTTTTTATGTTTATGATATGGTTGTAGTGGTGTTGATTTGTTTCATATATTATTGTTAAGCCACCTCAATTCGACATAGTCTCCTTGTTGGAAAGCTTAACTCTTAACTTAATTATTTATT
>NW_027108360.1:12455-18744 GCF_000696795.3 Halyomorpha halys | reverse complement strand
TTTAGTTTTAGTTTTAGTTTTAGTTTTTAGTATGTAGGATAAAACTCAGAAAACGAAGTGTGCCCCAGCACCTCGTCTACTTAAACATTATATAGACTCATAAAAATTATAATCTCAACCCGTCCTTAGAATGGAGCAATGCTCCAGTAAAAGAACAATTGTAAATATGTATAAAAAATTTCAACGATAAAAAAATTTTTCTATAGGGGCTAGGAAAAAAAAAAAAAAAAAAACCAACTTGGTTATGCTCTAATAGGGATGCGACATAGACAACAAACCCTCGATGTTTTAAAATATTGATATTCGATATTAAAGTATTGATATTCAATATTAAAGTATTAATATTCAAAACATTCCCTAAAATTCATCGATGTTTTCGAACATCCATTTCAGCAACATAATTTAAAAACTTTTTGAATTTGGTTCGATGGAGTTTAATATAAAAAAAAATAATAAGAACAATTTACAATAAATAACTTTTTAAAAGAAAATTAATTACATATTTACACAAATTTGAATTCATGATGCAAAACTACTACTTAGGGAACAACTGAACCTCCTTCTTTCTCTTTATTGTAGTAGTAATAAAATGCCCCAACATTTATTATTCACACTTTGTAAAAGCAAAAGTTTATTAACTTTTTCTATCTTAAGTCGACTTCTTTTTTCACTTACTATCACACCAGTTCGGGAAAAACCTCTTTCTGGTGGGAAGCATAGCGCCTTTAACCATAGAATTCTTATAATTATAATTATAAGAGAAAAATGTCAATGGATTGATTGATTTTTGGATATTTCTTTTGGAAAAATATTTCCAAGCGGTACTTTTCGGAGGCATCTTAATTATTGAAAAAAATCAAGTACACAGAAACTGAAGTAGTCGCTCTCTTTTAAACTGTTTTTAAACCCTCATGAAAAGCTTGACTCCCAACCATGGTTAGAATTAGTTGGTCACCTGTAGATAACTAGGCAAACATCACCTTCGACGGTAGGAAGGTAGGAAGTACTTCTTTCTCTCACCACATTGTTGATAGGAATCCGTTATTTTTTTTTATTGTTACTTATGCAATTGAAAAATTAAGTCATACGTGTTAAAAAAAACCATTGGCTTCAATACACAATACATCTGCATACACTGCATACATTGGCTTACAATACATCTGCATGTCCCTAGGCTTTAACAGAGGTAAACAAATAAAAAAAATATATACATAACAAAAAACATACAAAACACAGTAAACTATAAAACTGACATTAAACACTTAAATACACATTACGCAGATATTATAAATAGACTTAAAATAAAAACATAAAAATCAGATGAAATAAACAGGTTTATGTAAAAAATCAAAAATCACTTAGTTAATATTAAATACAAAACAGGACTTATAAAAAACAGGGAGGTAACCAAACAGCACACTGGACATGAGATAAGGTCCAAAGAGGTAGTAAGAAATGTGGAGTGATGGGTGTGCTAGAGAGAAGTGAAGATCCACAAATGGTTGACATGGTTTCCCATATGAAATCATGAGGATGAAGATTGGTGTTATGTTAGTTTTATAATTGTTATGGGTTTTTAAAGTGCATGAATATGGGACAGTGGTCCCGAAACGTTGTACAATGTCATGAATAAATAATAAATAATTCATTCAAAAATGAAAGTCAACCTCAACAAATTTTAAATGAACTTTTTTTTTAGCTTTTCATGAAATGTTTTATTTTTTTTTTATTATTAAATATCGATATTTCTATTAAACAAAATATCGATATATGGTTTATAATCTACGATATCGATACTAATAATTAACTTTAAATTTGTCTAGTCTTTTTAAACAAAATATCGATATTTAAATAAAATAATATTATAATATTGGTACTAATTATCGATATCAAATCATCGAATTATCAAATATCGAATGGATGTTAAATTATTGAAACAATATCGGAATATTATTGGTAATGTTAGAAATCAATAATTATAAAAATGTGAAATACCGAAATGAATATGAAATTGTCTTTATTAAATGTCGAAATACTATTATTAATATTTCCTTTAACAAAATATTGATATTTGGATTAAATAATATCGGAATATCTTTGCCATATTATATTCTGTCACGAATATTCCTTCCTGAATATATGATCATAGTTATATTACAATATTTCTTTTATTTATCTCTACTTTTAAGGTGGGACCTTTTTTTTTTTTTTTGTTATAGAAACCGATATTCCGATATTATCGTAGGAAAATATCAATATTCCGATATTGTCGGTTACTGGATATCGAAATCAAAATATCCGATATCGGACACAATATATTGATTTTTCGATATTATCGATATCGATATCCCATCCCTATTTTTAGATATATAAGGCCTGGCCCTCAACTCACTTGTGTTGTGAGATCATTAGTATTTTTTTCAGATATGCTTCATTTATTTAAAAGCTGCTATAGATAATTTTTTTTTATTTGTTTACCTCTGTTAAAGCCTAGGGACATGCAGATGTATTGTAATATGTAAAATGACAAACAAAATGGAATAAAAAATAAGATATACACACATATTGAAATCTTTAGGATATAATAGAAAGTAAAAACAAAATATATAAACTAAAATATAACTAGCTAAAAAAATCCCGGTGCTGTGTATTGTACAACTTCCACTTTCTAAGGTACTTATGCCTCCAAGTTTTGTGTAGGTCAGTAGGCTCGTGTTGAAGTTATCACAATTTTTGTTATTAAAAAAAAATCCAAGTCGCCTAAAAAGAAGTTGGCATCGAGGCCTTCTACTATAGAAATATTATTATAATAATAATAATTAATAATAATATTATTATAATAATAGAGTGCTATCAATGGGTAGTGTCTCTACATGCCTGTACCATTCTATTTTGAACTTACATCAAATTTACTAGGTGTATTTTTATGTATACATTTATTTATTTATTGTTACAATAAATAATTTGTTATTTATTGTTACAATGAGTAACAATAAATAAATAACAATATTAGGCTGGGGAATAATAAATCCATTATTTTAATGTGAAAAGCTAGACTTTATCTTACATGTTTCTGATTGTCCGATTTGGGTCAAATATGCCCCGTTTTGTTCAATAATTTGTTGCTATTTTCAATATAGCTTCACAATGACTCTCTCATAGAAGTCTTCATCAAAACTCTAGTAACCGATTGTCTTCTCTTGATGCCAATTTCACCAAGAAAGCTTTGCAAGACAAGAAAAAGATTTTCGCTTAGTGTCAGGTCCGGACTATATGCTGGCTGCATTAAAATTTCCCGACCAAGCTCTCGGAGTTTCTGGCGAGTCACTATAGATGTATCTGACCTGGCGTTGTCTTGATGGAACACGACACATCTTCTGTTGGCTAATCCTGGTCGTTTCTGGTGAATCGCAAGCTTCAAACGGCCCAGTTTTTTGACAATAAAGATCCGAATTAAGTGTTTGGCCTTATGGAAGCTACTCATAATAAATGATTCCTTTCCAGCAGAACCTTCCTGGTCTTTAGTCCTGGTTTAGCCTCCGTTGAGCTGCTTCATCGCGCTTTAACCACGATCGTTTTCGCACAATATTGTCGTATGTGATCCAATTGTGATAAGAAATGGGTCGATTTCATACCGTTTGGCCGATGCCTTGGCAGTAGGGATGGGATATCGATATCGATATTATCGAAATATCGATATTTTGTCTCCGATATCCGATATTTTGATATCGATATCCAGTAACCGATAATATAAAAAAGGTCGCACCTTAATAGTAGAGATATATAAAAGAAATGTAGTCTAAAAATGTATAAGCTCATATATTCATATTCCGATATTATTTAATCCAAATATCAATATTTGCTAAACAAAATGTTAATTATAGTATTTTGATATTTAATATTGATAATGTCATATTCATTTCGATAATTTTTTATTTCTAACGTTAGCAACAATATTCCGATATTATTTTATACAGTATTCTAATATTATTTTATTAAAATTTCGATATTTAGTTTAAAAGTACTAGACAAATTTAAAGTGAACTATCGATATTTGGATTCAATAATTTAATATCCACTTCGACATATTTAATAATATCGATATGGAAGATTATCAACAAGGTATTTCAATATTTCATTTCAATTCAATTCCATACTCCTTACGGTATTTAACATTGTTGATAATATTGATATCGATATTTCGATTTTTTTTAAATATTTTAAACATGTTCCTTTCCATTTTTACACTGTTATCAATTTCGATATTGAAGATTAGAAACTATATTTCGATATTTATTCTTATAGAAATATCGGTATTTTATGTAAGAAAACTATAAAATTTATGAAAAGCTAAAGTAAGGAATTTCGATATTTTATTTTGATAAATTCATATTCCTTTCGATATTCGACATTGTTACTACATTTCGATATCTTTCCATCAAAATATCGATATTTGTTTTACATTGTTATTAATATCGATATCAAAAATGTGAAAAAGCATAAAAATAGTTTTTCTATATTTTAAATTGATAAATTCATGTTCTTTTTAAAATATTGCATTGTTATTAATATTGATATCGATGATTAGCAACGATATTTATTTTTACAGAAATATTGATATTTTTCATTGTTATTAATATCGATATCAAAGATTAGAAACTATATTTCGATATTTTCCCATTCCAAATATCGATATTTGGTTTAAAAAGATTAAGAAAATATTATAAAAGCATAGAAATAGTTTTTCGATATTTTAAATTGATAAATTCATGTTCCTTTCCATATTTTACGTTTTTATTAATATCGACATCGAAGATTAGAAACGATATTTCAATATTTTATTTTATTGAAATATGGATATTTTATCTTTTATATGTATAACATTTTATGAAAAACATGAAAATGATTTTTCGATATTTTAAATTGATAAATTCATGTTCCTTTCGATATTTTACATAGTAATTAATACCAATATCGAATATTAGAAACGATATTTCGATATTTTATTTTGATAATTTCATTTTATTTATTTCGATATTCAACATTGTTACTAATATCGATATAGAAGATTAGAAAAACTATTCCGATATTTTATCATCGAAATAACGATATTTGGCTTAAAAAGATTATGAAAATTTTATAAAAAGCTTGAAAATAGTTTTCGATATTTTAAATTTATAAATTCATGTTCCTTTCGATATTTCATTTTCATTGTTATTAATATTGGTATAAAATATTAGAAAAGATATTTCCATATTTTGTTTTTATAGAAATATCGATATTTTATGAAAGAAAACGATAACATTTCATTAAAAGGTAAAATAAGGTATTTGGATATTTTATTTTTATTATTTCATATTCATTTCGATATTTAACATTGTTGATAATATCGATCTAGATGATTAGCAACGATTTTTTGATTTTTTTTTTTACAGAAATATCGATATTTCGTTTTAAAAGATTAAGAAAATTTTATAAACAGCAGAAAAATAGTTATTCGATATTTTAAATTGATTAAATCAGATTCATTTCGATATTTGACATTGTTGTAAATATCGATATATAAATCTTTTCACAATTACTAGAGCTAACTATCCACAGATTAACATTCATGAGGAAATGAGCTACATTAGTGGATTCCCAAACGGTTTTCCTACTGCCTCTTTTCTAGGAAATATATGACTTAGCGTCACCTTGAAATTAATTTTTTTAAATTGTAATTGCAATTTATTGGAAATATTTATGTATTAATGCTTATACCTGTTTCGTAAAATACAGCAGAGAAAGTTGTACATTAGCAACATTGAACTTTGAAATTATGAAACTATTTATTGAATAACAATATTAAATAGAAAACGAAAATTCTCTCAAATTAATATACTACTGAATTCAAAAACTGTCACAAGCTGATTTCATAACAGATTTTAGAGTTAACTTTTAACATGAAACTTAGTTAGAAAGTCTATGTTTACAGATTAGTAAAAAAAGCACTACTAACAGTAAACGGATTAACGATTGCCTTAAGACAGGCGTGGGGGCTAAAAGCGGAAGTTCTAAGGATTACATATATAGGTGCAATAATTCCGAAACTTGTTTATTCTCTACAAGGGATGCGACATCGACAACAAAACATCGATGTTTTAAAATATTGATATTCAATGTTAAAGTATTGATATTCAAAACGTTCCCTAAAATTCATCGATGTTTTCGAACATCCATTTCAGTAACATAATTTAAAAACATTTTGAATTTGGTTCAATGGAGTTTAATATAAAAAAAATTAATAAGA
>NW_027108360.1:11455-11770 GCF_000696795.3 Halyomorpha halys | reverse complement strand
TAATTATTGAGAAAAAAATCAAGTACACAGAAAATTAAGTAGTCGCTCTCGTTTAAACTGTTTTTCAACCCTCATGAAAAACTTAACCCCCAACCATGGTTAGAATAGGTTGGTCACTTGTAGACCTTCGACGTGGATTGCCTTAAAAAAACCCTCATGGAAGGTTCTGGAATGATAACAACATTTGTTGAAGAATCGCTCTGATTGGTACATTGGTTCATCTTTGTCCCACTGTTGGAGTGAATGTAGGAAATACTTCCTTCTCCCACCACATTGTTGATAGGAATCCGTTAATTTTTTTTTATTGTTACTCAT
>NW_027108360.1:10545-10997 GCF_000696795.3 Halyomorpha halys | reverse complement strand
TGTTGGAGTCTTTGTTTGGTCGCTAAGGCTCTGGTCTATATATTAATGTATTAACGATATTTGTTTTTGTATGAATTAATCATACAAATTAAAACGTGTTCAAGTGCTGGTGTCTAGATCCTAATAAAAAATATTGCATTTTTAAAATTCATATAGTAAGAGAATAATTTCTGAACTTACTGTTTATGTTTTAAAAATCAATATTTTTTTTTTTTTTAATTTTCAGCAGGAATTTCACAAGTTCATAACGGTAAATACGATTTTAATCCTGTACTATTACAATCGTATGTTGCATGAACATACGATGGATCAAAAAAGTATTGGCGCACTCTTCTTGTTCTATAAATCTCAATAGGAATTAAGATATTTTCCACAACTAATATGGAAAGTTTAGGGCTGCATGTCGTGGAATGGTACAGTTAACTTTATAGAGGATATTGTGATTGCAAAAA
>NW_027108360.1:7552-7975 GCF_000696795.3 Halyomorpha halys | reverse complement strand
ATTGTCCCTTTTTTTGTTCCACGGTGATCGAGACAACCAAACACTTTTTTTCCTTAGTTTATATAGTGTATCCATGTTATATTTGGCTAGGAACACCTTACAACCTATAATTCTGGCTAACGCTTCCTTCAGTTTTCCCACCCACTAGAGTGGTTTGTGGACAGTATGTAACTTGAACCTTCTACTGAACACATATGGTCAAAAGTGATCGACAGCCCACACTGTTCCAAGGAGTACTCGCTCCATTGTGCTATTTCCGTCTTCATAAGGCACCTGCTGGCGTATACCACTGTGTTGTGTCATAATGATTTACGGTAGAGGTGGAAAATCTTAAGTTGTAGATATAAATTTGTATAAATAGGAAAATGTTAGATTAAGTTTGGTAAAGTGTGCATATTTAGTTTAATTTCTTTGTTGTAACAT
>NW_027108360.1:6340-7502 GCF_000696795.3 Halyomorpha halys | reverse complement strand
ATTTAAAGAATTATTTATTTATTCTTCTATAACTTATTTTTTGAAAGTACGAATCAGACAATAATTGTGAATAATTATAAAAATATATATAACATCCAATAAAAAATATTAAAAAAGTAAAAGCAAACAATAGGCTAAAATCTCACGATTCAGGAAATATTAATACTAATTAGATAGTTTAGAGTGCTACCAATGGGTAGTTTCTCTACACGCCTGTGTATACCTAAATGTATTAAATAAATATTTTGAAAAAAAAATTAGATAGTACCTAAGAGAAAAAAAAAATTAATGTAAATTATTTTCAATATTACTGTAGAAATAAATAATAGCAGAAACGGGCGTTGATGACCAGGCTGTTAAACGCCCTTTCAAAACTAACAAACAATAATAGCAGAATACAAATACAAATTTACTATTATTATTCTCAAATTTAGGTATTGCTATGAGAAAGTTAGTTTTAGCACCTTTGAGTTGCCGTATCGTTCCAGCCGGTACCACCTCAAACGGTTTCCTTCCATTTGTAAACAAACACGTATTTTTCTCTTTACGATCGCTGTATAAATGCCATAATTTCACGGAATGTCTCATTGGTTTCAGTGAACGGTTCTACAAGTGCCTATAAGGCCACATTTTAAAAAAATTATCGTTAACTCATATTTTTGCATCTTATTTTCCTTATTTATTGGATTGGTGTTTTTTTAACATAATTTCAGTAACTTCTATTTTCGAAAAACACAAAATGCACTTTACAGATCCGAAATCGGACCATCCGTTCAGGAGTAAATAGAAAAGTAAATTTTGGTGCGTCCCATGAAGCGGTACATTTAGCCTTAATGCTATAGGACATAAAATATCAACTATAGGAACTAAAAATGAGAAAGAATTAAATTTCTTCAAAAAATGTGGTAAAGGAAATTTTGTCTGAGCAATTGAGTAAAATTGGTCAAGAAGTAACACCAAATCATGTTTCACCAATGCCATGATAACAGGCAGTCATAGTTGCCAATGGTTTGATTATAAAATATTAGTGCCAACGGGTTCAAATTTAGAAAATATGCACATAATTAAATGTGTGCCAATACGTTTTTGACTTTTTAAAAAGGATGTTTTCATTATTTATTTTTCAAATTTTTAATATTTCTTTTACAATATTATGTTTTAT
>NW_027108360.1:0-1925 GCF_000696795.3 Halyomorpha halys | reverse complement strand
TATCGAAATAAATATGTATTTACCAAAATAAAATATCGATATTCCGTTATTAATTATTCTACACAATGCTCTAGTAAGTATTTTAAAATAAAATATTGATTTATCGATCTAAGTATATCGGAGTATTGTTGCTTATATTCCATATCGATATTACTACAATGTCAAAAATCGAAAAAAATCTGTAATTATAAAAATAAAATAACGATATTCCTATTTCAAAATCCCTATATAATATTTCTGTCATTTTAAGCAATATATCGATATTTCGTTAAAATAATATCGGAACATTGTTCTTATATACCATAATGATATTACAATAACACAAAATATAGTAATAAATATGTACATATCAAAATAAAAGATCGATATTCCTATTTTAAAATCTCTATATGATATTTTAGTGATTTTGAACAAAACATCGATATTTCGATAAAATAATATTGGAATATTGTTGCAAATACATTCATATCGATATTTTAACTGTTTAAAATATCGAAAACAATATGTAATTATGAAAATAAAATATCGATATTCCTATTTTAAAATCTCTATACAATTTACTAGTCATTTTCAACAAAATATCGATAATTCCATAATGTAATATCAGAATATTGTTGCTTATATTCCATATCGATATTAAAAGAATAGAAAATACCGAAATAAATATGTATTTATCAACATAAAATATAGATATTCCATTTTTAATTATTCTATAAAATTTTCAAGTCTTTTTAAAAAAATATCGATATTTCGATAAAATAATGTCAGAAAATTGTTGCTTATATTCCATATCGATATTAAATAACACAAAACATCGAAATAAATATGTATGTATCAAAATAAAATACCGATGTTCCTGTTTTAAAATCCCTATATGATATTTTAGTAATTTTAAACAATATATCGATATTTCGATAAAATATAATCGGAATAATGTTCAATGTAAGTTTTTTTTCAAGAGATGGCAGCTCTTTCGGGGCAAATTTACTTTTCTTCTCATTTGAATACGGAATAATAAATTTCCCAACTGTAAACGGATTTACCATGTAGAGCCCCATAGAAGTTACTGAAATTATTTCATTAATTTTTGTTGTAATTATTTTAGGATTTAAAAAAATTATCTTTGTTATTATTTGTACAAACAGATTCATTTTTGATAGCATAGAATGATAGTAAAGCGAAAAATACGATTTAGGATTGAGGCTAAATGTACCACTTCATGGGACGCACCAAAATTTACTTTTCTATTTACTTACTACTCCTGAACGGATGGTCCGATTTCGGATCTGTAAAGTGCATTTTATGTTTTTCGAAAATAGAAGTTACTGAAATTAGGTTAAAAAAAGCACCAGTCCAATAATAAGGAAAATAAGATGCAAAAATATGAGTTAACGATTAATTTTTAAAAATGTGGCCTTATAGGCATTTGGAGAATCGTTCACTGAAACCAATAAGACATTCCGTGAAATTATGGCATTTATACAGCGATCGTAAAGAGAAAAATACGTTTTTGTTTACAAATGGAAGGAAACCGTTTGAGGTGGTACCGGCTGAAACGATACGGCAACTCAAGGCTGCTAAAACTAACTTTTTCATAGCAATACCTAAATTTGAGAAGAGTCACAGTAAATTTGTATTGGTATTCTGCTATTATTTATTTCTACACTAATATTAAAAATGATTTGCATTAATTTTTTTCTCTACTATCTAATTAGTATTAATAATTACTATTAATATATCCTCAATCATGAGATTTTAGCCTATTGTTTGCTTTTACTTTTTTAATATTTTTTATTGGATGTTATAATTTTTTTATAATTACCCATAGCTATTGTCTGATTCATACTTTCAAAAAATAAGTTATAGAAGAATAAACAAATAGTTCTTTAAATTTATTATAATTAGAAACGTTTCAGAATAAATTT
>NW_027108359.1:1404-1934 GCF_000696795.3 Halyomorpha halys | reverse complement strand
TTATTTTTATTATTATTATTATCTTTTATTGACTATCTGTAGTTGTACATGTGAACCAGTGATAACTAAACTCCTGTGAAGTATTTGTTGCTATATTGAAAACAAGTACGTCCCCAGCTGAGCCTACCCCACTCCGGAATCAAAGAGAAGTTTTAAATTGTTTTGCTATGAGGAAGTTTTCCATTGTCTCCAATTTAATTTTCACCGGGTTTATACGATGTTGGTTCCCAAATTGAGTGGTAGTTAACTTCATTTCTGAGGGGAAGTAAAACCCCTAAGATAAGTGTGTTATCGAGCAGCTGCGGACTTCACTCTTCCCATTAATTGCATATGTAAATATCCAGTTATCACAAACTCTCCAATGGACTCATAAAATAGGTTCCAATTAATATGTCTTATTTAGTAGATAATTTTTTTAAAATAGTTTAATTTAATGTCCGGCGTCCTTTGGTAACAACTGATATATTATATTAAAAGATCGTTCATTGACTGTGTGTAATATGCAAAAAGGAAGATGGTCCGAGTGCGGT
>NW_027108359.1:0-729 GCF_000696795.3 Halyomorpha halys | reverse complement strand
AGGTAATCTGCGTCATAGCCGTTGGAGCGTCCCAAGGGAAGGAAAAACTGCTGGGTTGCACCCATCTTTTATTATAATTTTTATTTACAATAATCTTGTGTTAATAGTTAGGAATTTAAAAACATCCATATTCACAAGGGGAGGCTAGGCTTGAGGAATTACCAATTTATATTTTGGTTTCCACTAACACCTGTTGAGCAGATTCGATACTTAGGACGTTCATTGACTGTGTGTAATATGCAAAAAGGAAGATGGTCCGAGTGCGGTAAAAATGACACAAATAATAATAAAACTGTTTATTACGCAGCCGAAACGTCGGCATAAATAAATATTTTATTTATTTAAGCTTTTCTTTGGGGACCGCACCCCCCGACCATCTTCTACAATCATTATATTATATCTACGTTACTGTGGTAAAAAGTCTGGTTGATTAGGAAACAGGTAGAATTTATCCGACCCTACGACGTTAATGCTGCCACGTAAGTAAAACTGATTAATTAATTTTAAAAATATATATATTATAAGCGGAATATTATAACATATCGTCTGTTTTTACATAGTTCAACCTAATTTACCTTGTCCAACTGTTCATCTAGTGAACTTGGAACATGTAAGAGAGAGCTATGTCACACATAGAGCTATAGAAGTTCGTTGTTTATATCCGGGTTAGTGTAGAATCGATATTTTTATTTTATTTGTACGTTTCTTACAGAAATCCTATTTATACCT
>NW_027108358.1:54586-55457 GCF_000696795.3 Halyomorpha halys | reverse complement strand
GTTTGATTTATGAAAAACTTCATTCCAGAAACCATTGGACATACAGATGTCTGCTAGCGCTCAAATTAAAGTTAGTAAAATTTACTACAAAATAGATATTTTTTGTACCACGACATTTTTAATGAGTAGGAGGGGATCACAAAAACTGTTTAAGATAAGCTGCCCTACCGTAAAGAAGGTAAAACTTTTTAGGAAATATGGTTTCCCGTAACTGAACTAAGTAATCCCTTATGATCGGACCGATAGTAAAATGTTTTAAATTATTTCGAATTATAAAACTTTGACTTTTAAATATTCCTATGAGGGAAGGATAACCTACTTCTATGAAATATTCTACATTTAATAAGTTTTTGAATGAATAAAGCTGATGTTTCCTTTGTAATTTCTCTAGTTTTCGCTTCTCATTTGCCAAAAAGTGTGCGGGAGTTATAAAAAATATTTTATCGATGGATATTATCACTCCACGTTACCAGGAGGAAAGGAAAACAATATAATAATAATACTGGTTAATAAATAACAGACTAATTTATACTCAATGTAAATAAAAACATATCTAATTAAAAATAATGAATTTAATTATTATCTATTTAAATAAAAATGTAATGTTCAATTTTTACTTATATAAGATCTTCAAAAGTTCTTAACCGATTTACATGTTGTTTTTTTCTAAATGTTTGGTATTGCCCTGGAATGATTCTTAGATATTGAAATCCTGGATTTACCCAATATTAACAAAATCCATTTATCAAAGTTATGATTAAAATTAAACATTAATTTCTTATAACTTAAATTGTATCAGTTTTATTTAATGAATATGAAATAATATGATATTTAATGTGGTTATCTTAGCAAAGAAAACGTCACTTTAATC
>NW_027108358.1:45090-52383 GCF_000696795.3 Halyomorpha halys | reverse complement strand
TGAAGCATATTTTACTGTGGGAGAAATGTTAGTTTAAATCTGCTGCATTAGAAATATTGATTTTTTTTTTTAGTATATATATATGTTTTTTTTTGTTTTTTAATGGGAATTGAGTTCCCTAAAAACAAAAAATCATTGAAATCACGCAATTATTAACATATATGCTGAACGTTTTGCTTATATTATTACATAAAAACTGTTTTATTATTTCTAACCCAGGCTAAAGAATTATAATGTGTACGTAGTTCTTTAATTTAAAATAAATTTATATGAAACTGTCAATTCTGTTAATTCGATCTATACATAGTTTCGGAGTCAAAATAGGGAAGTATTGCCGGGTCAGCTAGTTAATTATATTAACATCTTTTTTTTTTCCTGATACATGCGAATTAAATGCATAACATAAAGATAAACTTGACCATTTTTTAAAAATACCTTTAATCTCCCTCGTAAACCTCAGCCCTCCTGTCCTACAGTATCCTTTCTAAATACTCCACTAACGCCTGTTGAACAGATTCGATACTCAGGACTCCATCTTGACAAGAGACTTACTTGGAATCCACACACAAGACTGAAACGACAAGAAACTCCTCGTAGATTCCGATTGCTACAACACTTACTTGACAAACGCTCTAAACTTCCCATTTACTACAAAAAATTAGTATACACTATGCTAATCAGACCAATTTGGACATTTGGAATTGAGCTCTGGGGCTCCACCAAACCATCAAATTCCTCCCGCATCCAATCGTTACAATCCAAAATCCTACGTAAAATCCTTGATGCTCCTTATAAAGTCACAAATAAACTCATTCATAAAGACCTTAACATCCCATTCGTTGCAGATTTGACCCAAACCAGATATGCGTCTTTTTATTCCAAACTCCTTAACCATCCTAACCCATTAATTCTTAATCTTTCATCCTTAACAATCCCTGATAATCCTCCGAGGCGTTTGAAAAGAAGATGGCCACGGGACCTTCTAATTTAAATTAATGTTTGAAGTACCACCAATGGGTGGTTCCTTCCCAAGATTTTCAAGTGTATATGAAACATACAACATATTTACCTATTGTATTATTTTGTGCAGTTGTTAATTACAATAAATAAATAAATAATAAAAAAAAAATATTTATTTACAGGTGTCAGTCAATGCTTTTAAAGGCCAATAAATCTGTAATAATTAAAACTGAAAACTACTTAGTTATACCTTTCCATCTTATTCATTCCATACGGTCGAACAGATCCGCGCCATCGGAATGACAGAGCACCATCTCTCAGTTAGTGGGAGTGATCGATGCTCAGGGGCTACGGGCTAAATGAACCGCCAACATGACTACGCCAGCAATCACTCATAACTGATAAATTATTTAACCTCAGTTGCCCCTAACAGCCTTCGAGGGAGTGAATGGTGGTAAGGGGTGACCTCACTCAGCTACTTGCTAACTGTTAGCTGATACTGTCTACCTTGGTAAGACAAAGCAATCTAAATCTAACAGCCAAAGTAAGGATTCTGGTTAACGATATTGTAATATTGACTTATTCATTTTATAAATTTGAGTAGCAATATATTCCTACTTTCAATTACATATCTGGAATATATATAAAGGGGAAGTGTTTCGATCATGTGAAATTTTGAATAAAAATCCACAAATTGGGGCTGGGAAGAAAAAAAGGCAGTTATCTCACCCCAATTTTTGATTACTGTAATGGAAACTATGTATAATTACTAGTCAAAACTGACGAGTCTGCCAAGTATAGGTAGGGGAAATAAAAAATGGCGGCTGTTTCAAAACCTTAAAAGACATTAATTTTTCATTCGGAGCTCTATATCTTAAAAACTATCAACAACACTAGAAAATCTAAAGGAACTTTATTAAAATAAGAGTAAATTTGCTGAAATATTAGCCCTAAAAAAGCTATTTACGTCCAATAGTTCTCGAGATATAGCGTTTTAAAAAGAAAAATTTCTTAAAAAATTTACTGAAAGATTAGTAGTTAGTTAATTTGTTTTGAGAAATCTATATCTCAGGAGCTATTTGACGTAAATATGTCTATTAGCACTCAAATTAAAGCTAGTTTAATGGACTATAAAGAAGTATATGACCTTTACCTGTGTAGGAATAGTAGTTTTCATGATATTTGCTAAAATAAATTGATTCATGATTGTTCGGACAATAAGTTTGATTTATGAAAAACTTCATTCCAGAAACCATTGGACATACAGATGTCTGCTAGCGCTCAAATTAAAGTTAGTAAAATTTACTACAAAATAGTCAATTATGTTTTTCTTTGTAGGAGTAGTAGTTTTTATGATATTTGACAAAATAAACTCACAAAATGTTAATTTATAGTTGTTCGTATAAAATGTTGGATTTTTGAAAAAATATATCTTTAGATCCACTAGACGCACATATGTGTGCCAACACTCAAAAGTAAGGAAATTTAACTTACTATAAAGTAGTTTATGACACTTATTTTCGTAGGGATAGTAGTTTTTATGATATTCACAAATGAATATAAATTTGGCAAATGAAAATTTGTCCGAACAACTATAAAGCAATTTATTTTAGCAAATTTTATGTAAACTATTACTCCTATGAAGATAAACATCACAAACTACTTTATAGCTCATTAAACTAGTTTAAATTTTAGTGCTAATAGACATCTGTACGTCAAATGATTTTTGAGATATACATTTTTCAAAATAAATTCACTAACTAATGATTTCTCAGTACGTCCCATACAACATTTTTAGGGAATGTTGCTGTTTAAAAAGCTTCATCTCGAAAACTATTTAACGTAAATAGCTCTATTAGGGCTCATATTTTAGCTAATTTGCTCTTCTTTAAATGACGTACTCTTAGGTTTTCTTGTATTGTTCCTACTTTTTAAGATAAAGAGCTCTTATTTAAACTTATTTATATGTTCAAGTGTTTCCTGTAACCGGCTTTTTATTATATTTTCCTTTGAATCTATGTGTTAGTCTTATTCTCGTAAAATGTATCTATTTGTTTGTTTTTGGTAAACTGATCTACTGCTGTGACTATGAATGATGGTCTGATCTCACATTGCCGTCTAATATTGAATTTGTTTAGCGGGTCACTAAAGATGATCTAGGAGGGTGAATTCCGGAGAGCGAATTTGTTGATCGGGTGAATTCAAAAAATTGGGAAATGGTGAAATTGGAGGAGCAGAAATGAGAATGAAAAAAAGGAATGAATTGAAACATTTGTGTTTGGTGTATAGACCGAAATTGATTGTAAAAGGAAACTGTAGGGGGAAAAATAGTTTATTATATCTCTTTATATCTTATTATACCATGTATGTGTAATTTATATATGTCCGATTACGGATTGATAAGTATGCTGTGTTAGATAGCAACCTGATGTATTTAGGCAGCATAGGTGAATAAATTATTTCTCTCTCTCTCTCTCTCTAGTCAGCCGAGCTCAAAAACGAAAAATAGTACGAAACTGATATTACAAATTTAAGGCGAGTATATGCAAATTGGAAGTATTAATTTATATAATCAATTTTATAATTTTTTTTTCAATAAAGCTCTAAATATTTTGATCGAATTCTGTGTATCAGGTTACAAATAAATAGTTTTTAATATCAGATAGATTTTATCCTATATTGAAATAGTTTCTCAGGGCTGAAATAAAAAATTTTCAAAATGGGTTTCTATAAAGTATCTTAAATTTTGTTCGTTCAAAGTGTATATAATGCACTATGTAAGAGAAAAAATGTTTTTTTAAATGTTGAAAACACATATCCGGGAATAAGATTATTGATATAGACGTAATGCAGATTGTTGATAAGCCAACAATTTTAGAAGAAATGATATTTATTATAAAGGGGGAGTCGTAAAGGATATAGGGAACGAAGAACAATTTCTAAATAATAGGTAGGTTCAAACATGAATTTGACAATATGAGAGCGTGTCTGCTGAATGGTTTTTTTTTTTTTTTTTTTTTTTTTTTTAATTTCACTTAACCTGTGTGTGCTCTTTCAGTTGACAGGGTAACTCCATAAATTATTCTTTTCATTTTCAATATTGATTCTATTACAATATAGTATTCAATAAATAGTTAAAAAGTAGGACGCAAAAGTATTGCCTCAGTGAATAGTGTAAAAATATTTATTGTAAAACGAGTGAGAAATAATTTCAATTCAAAGTAGATAGGTAAGTAAAAAGTTGTTTGATGAGCTCGCCGCACTTAATTTTTCGGGTAAAATAGACTTTAGACTTTTCCCGGATGGATTATTAAGTAGGGATTCACGTAAGTGGCGTTTTATATTCTAGCCCTCTATGCTTAGATCCATCTTTTACATCAGGATTTAATATCAACTAATTTTAAGCACTAAGCACTTCATTATTTTTTCTTAAATATTAATTAACTATTAAGATAGTCATAACTTTTTTACTATTGTTATAATAACTATGAAAACATAGTAATAATATTTTTTTCCTGACCCATTAATAGAAATCTAGTAAGGGAAGAATCTTTCTTTGGATACGAGCAATGGTAACTCAAAGTAAAGTGATGAGTGAATGGTGTGTGTGAGAGAGAATATAGTTACGCGCAATTTGTGACTGTCTATTTTTTTTTAAATCAACTTGTAATTATATTAGTGTTAATATAATTGCAATGTTTTGCCTGAAATACTCAATGCTCTTTCCATTATAAACTCCACAAATGCCATTACTAAACCCTAATCTCGCCAAATCGATTCCAGATTATCCTTTAAGTTACCTGAAGTATTAATTTGAGTGCTACCCTGGTGATTCTCCTTCAAGTCAGACTCCTAGCACTTAATGTTCCTTATAATAATAATTAATAATTATTATTTAACAATAAATATAAGAAATTGAATTGTCAATGTTAAATAAATACTATAAGAGTAACTATTTATAACTATTTACAAATCATATAGTTTCAACCTAAAACATTAAGCGCTTTATTGAAGTACACTATTAAGGTATAGGAACAAACGGTTTTCAATGCTATTTAAGTTAAAACAAATAATAATGTTTATTTAAATACTCGTAAATGTTATTATTTTCCAATTTTATTTATCTAGGGATTAGTATATATAAGTATCTTACCCCTTATAATGCCATATGGCAAAGGAAGGGCACCAGTTACATGTTTATATACTCAGGTATATATTAATATTTTTATATATATGAAGGAGGTAAGAAAAAAATATATAAGTATAAAAATAAATACTTTTGTTATACTGAAAATATATTTTTTAAAGAACAAGATGCGTCACTAGTTTAATAATTAACATAATGAGTAATATGGCGATGGTTTTGATATTATTTATATATCTAAATTTGACAAAGTAAATTAAATATACCTCTAATTTTGGTATAATTGGAAAAAGATTTACTAAATTTTATGACCCATGCTATTTAAATAGTTAGAATACATGCATTGTTCATAAGGTCTTAAAATTTTCATTTTAATAAAATAAAAACAGTTTAAATTATGTAAATTAATTAATTTGTAACAAATATATTTTCCTATCATAAAATGTATTCTTTAAAAAAATGTATTTCAATCTCCATCATAACAGTGAAAGTCTTATAGTAGAGGTGTCTGAAACAAAACATAATTGACCGACATAATAAACGTAGAAAGTATCAAATGTGGTTATCATTGTACGTGGGATGAATTCTAGATACTTATCTAGAAGATCAAGATAGGTTTTAAAAAAGTATTAAGTTACAATTTCGTTAACTTGTGTTACATTTCTGGGTATAGCCGACATTTTATTGGTTTCTTGGAGTCATATTACGGTCTGAACGTTTAATAGATTACTTGCCTTTTTTTGTTAGTATATTACAACTAATGGTCATATGAACCTAATCAGATATAAAATTTAGTTGCTGTGGTTTTTAAATTTAGTTACAAACATAAATAAAAGGATATAAAATTAAAATTAATAAAATCTACAACTATTTTTCAACTGAAAGAAAGAAGTAATAGTCATTATATTTTAATTAGATATAAAATTTAATGGCTATGTTTTAATGCAATTATAACCATTAATTAATAAAATAAATTGAATATTTGAAAATAAAAAAAAAAGGAAAATTTACAATTGATTTTAATTGATCTTCATATAATATTTTTTTTAATCATTTATTTATTGTTACTTACAACTGTATAACATATATATAACAAGTAAATTTGCTGTAGGTGAGATAGTGACATGATACAAACATGTGGAGAATCTACCCACTGATAGAACTTCAATAATATTTCTAGAGGAGAAGATCCCGAGCCCATCTTCTTTTCAGACGCCTAGGAGGATTATTAGGTAATGAAGGAGAAGCCAGGTTAGAAACAAGTGGATTTGAGTGGTTGGGAAGTTTTCCATGGAAGGAATGGTATCTGGTTTTGGCCAAATCGGCAACATATGCGACATTGAGGTCGTGATGGATGACTTGATTTGTGACAAAGTAAGGAGCGTTAAGGATTTTACGAAGGATTTTGGACTGTAAGGATTGGATTCGGTAGGAATTTGGTGGTTTAGTGGAGCCCCAAAGCTCAACTCCGTATGTCCAGATAAGTCTTATAATAGTCATGTAAATCAGTCTTTTGTAATGGATTGGCAATTTAGACCCTTTGTCTAGTAAATGTTGTAATAGTCGAACTCGACGAGCATTTTCTTGTCTGTTTAGTCTTGTATGAGGATTCCATGTCAGTCGTTTGTCGAGATGTAGTCCTAAGTAACGGATCTGTTTGAAAGGAATAAGTGGGGTATTATTAAATGATGAGAGGTCATTGGTTTACGACGAAGGGTAAATGTGATTTGGTAGGATTTATTGGAATTAATTTTAATCCTCCAATTTTAATATAATATTAAGGACAACAAAAGTATAATTTTAGAGTATTACATAATATAGTGGAGGTTATGTGGCATTATAGTTTATATAATTATTGAACAACATATTTTGGAATTGGTAAACTATTTCTTAGCACGTCGACGTTTTTTCAGTTACACCATTCCGCATGACAGATATTCCTTGTATAGTGTGGCCAATCGCGACTCAAATCCCAAAACCATGTAGTTACATTTTTTGTAAGGTAAAGCTTCAAGTGTAAGTTAAAGCTTGTTGTATTTATAATGTTTTATCATCTGTTTTTCTCGCTATTGTGGGTTGAGTATCTGAGGTAGGGGACCAGAAGTCCAACCACTTCATATTTTTGTTGTTGTTGTTGTCTGGGGCTTAAGGGCGTAGGGGGAGTCGTAAAGGATATAGGGAACGAAGAA
>NW_027108358.1:35929-39836 GCF_000696795.3 Halyomorpha halys | reverse complement strand
TTTAAATCGGGACACCATATAACACCTTGACTCTGGTTCAATTTACCATGTGGCTCTACTTTAATGGGAACTTTATTTAACAAGTTTTCACATCTTAGTAGTTTTTCCGATTGTATATCTGTAAATACTTCTACTAGCAGGGTTCCATCTTTTAATTTTTTAGCAAATTTGATCTCCCCAATCAAATTATTTATACTTTTATAGATAAAAAACGGCGAAATTTTTTTGAAATCCAAAGAATTTCCCTCTTCATTCGTTTCGATTCTTCTTATTATGAAAAATCTTATACATTTTTCTTTCTTGTCGTCTATTTTTGTAATTAATGTTCTTAATTTGGCTTTTTTCCGTTTTAAGGGGGAAGATTCAAACATATTGTCTGATTTTATGTTTAAAAATTAAGATTAAAAAAAGATATCTATTTGAAAAACAAACTAAATAAAGAGGGATAGTAAATAAAATATATATACTTCGCAAAGAAAAGAAATAACTTAAATAAATGAAACTTTGACTTATCGCTTGTAGACTTGTAGAGAGCCACTCAAAATATAAACACTGACTGCACAATAGCTGTATTGTTTCTCATCAAAGGGAGACCGCGATCCTCACTAGACGGAGTCTAAGAGAGAACTGTTCATATTTTTTTTTTTTATTTATCTTTATATTATTTATTGTTTTTAAATATTTAAAAAAAAATCGTACTATACGTGAACCAACTCTTGAGCCACATCAGTAGGCACCCCTGAACCATTTGTGCCATTCGAGACCATTGGTGGATATTATGATTGGCGTCATGGTAACGCCTTCTAAATGATATAGTTCCTTCAACTCTATCGCCTACTCCTTATATTTCCTCAATTTTTCTCCCACAGTGGAACTATATTATTACCGGTTGGGATTGCGACATTAATAAGTTCAGCTTTTTTTTTTCTTAGATCTTTGATATAATAATAATTATCTTTTATTATTGTTTATTTATTATATTTTATTATTTTATCGTCAATTTTAAGAATAAAAAAAAATATACAATTCTAACAAGTGATTTTTAAAGTATTTTTGACGTTATTAAAGTGCCAAACGTAATAAATGTACCAAATTTCAAGATTTTATAAAAGCTTGATTTAAGAAAAAAAATATGTTTTGAAGTCTTGGTTTTGAGTCATGAAGTACTAGTACTATAGGCACACGCATGTATAAAATAGAAAAATAATTCTTTCTATTAATTTAAATATTTATAGCATATTGCTATTGTTCATTGGTTAGGACACGTGAGGGAAAATAAACCAGTTCTGAAATTAATTACTAACTCAAGTAAATAATTATTAATTGCACTTCAATCTCATATTATAAATTCATTGAATATTCACTCCATGGTTTATTTTTTCTTTTAAAAATCTTTAAATGAATGATATTTAGAAAAAAACTTAAACAAATAATTTTAATAAAAACTTATGAAAATAATTTTATATCTATAAATATTTAACTGTTAATGCATTAATAAACACGTAACTTCCTTTATATCATAATTATTAGACAAGTGTTTAAATATATTTAATTTATACTTCCTTAGGAAGGAACCGGATATCTTTATGGACCCCGAATAAACCCAAGTTTGACTCTAGAGTCAGGCATTTAGCCCTTATGAAGTTGGAAATACCCCTTCAAAGCTTAGGGAAAAACCTGCCAGTTCAATCCGATCTATACTCTATAACCTACTCATCTAATAATAGGTCACTAAACAATCCTTACCTATGAATTATAACAAGTTTATATCCTTGTTTTTTGTTTATTTCATTAGCAAACCTTGTTTTAATTTTTAATTATGTATAAAAACTTCCTCAATAAAAATAAATGATATTAAAATCAATTTTATGTTTGAACTATATTCGACGTTAAATTAAACATTAAAAAGAAACTAAATGAGAGAACATGTGCCGACATGATTGCGTTGTTAATGAACCCGAGGGAGAAAATAAACAAATCGCAATACTTGTGCAAACGTTTATTATTAATTAAAGGTTTGATGAATTACCTTTATTACAAACGAGCTATAATACACTTACAGATTGTGTATACTCCTATAAATGCAGTTAATAATTTATTAACAGTATAAATACTGTAAGTCATTGTATAATGTGATAAAAAAAAAGGTTTTTATCTGCCTATGTATCATTTTGGTGTATCAAATTTGAATTTATGTCCTATTTGTTTGAATTATGTGATGAGAGCATTTTGTTTAGGTTTGTTAGGGTTTATTGTGTTAGAGGCACAACTACATTTATGTTGATATACCCTTCTGTAAAGATACTGTTTTGAGGTTCCAAAATACGATTTTTTGTATTTTTTTTTTCATTGGACATATCGTAATATATATATTATTTCGTTGCTCTATTTTTTCTTAGTCGTAAAGTTTGGATAGAGTGGTCGTGTTTTGTATGTGTATGTACTAGCATAAAAAAAATGTTTATTGTTTAAGGTTTTTGATAAACTATCTATTGGTGTTGATGTGTAAGGAATCATATAATATATTTTACTGTTGGTTTCTTGGGGGTGTGATACATTTTGCGTCAGTGTTAGTGTTTCTTTTAATGATTGGCAAACTAGTTAAGGAGCGTATCTATTTGCTATCAGGAGATCTATAGCTTTATTTTCTGCTGTTTAGATGGTGTTTAGGGGATGTTAATTTTTACACTCCGTTTATATTAATTTTACTGGTTTCAATGGTAAACATATGGCGGTAGAACGTGATTCTGACCAAATCTCCTCCTTGCACATCCGCTGTTCAAGTAACTATACTTCCTTACTAAATACTGCACTCTTAACCCTTCATAGTTGTAGTGGTATAGATTTATTTATTTTTTAAAAATAATTATTACATTTTTTTTCAAAACATAACTGTTATTTCTTACAGGTAGTCAGTCTGTTTTGTGTTTTGTTTATTTTCATTGATTAGTTTAGTTTATTAATTTTTGAAAAACTGTTTTTCTTTTATTGTAGGGCATAACTACGCAAAACAAGTTTCGTGACGTTACTTCAATATAATTGTCTTATTGACTGATCCATAAAAATATATAAATATATATGTGCTTTAAATTATGCATATATTTATAGGTACCCTCTATAAAAACATAATATATTAATGCTTCAAAATACTCTTTTTCTACTACATTATATGATATTATTTTTCTCACATGACCAATATTTAAATAGCTTCACAGTTAATTTTTCCAATAGGGACATGCAATAATGAATGACCTCCAGACAAATTAGAACTTAACAAGTATATAGTTCAACACAGTAAAAATATAAAAATGAGGAATATAAACATATAATTCTTTATTCTTAATGAACATGAAAAAAAAGATTAACATTTTAATGAAATGTCTTATTTAAAAAAGTCTTTAATCAAATGCGAGAACCCCAATGAAGCTCGTGAAAAGAATATTGGCGAATAATTTCTCCCTAAGCAGTCTTTGATGTTTTTTCTTTAAAATATTTTTTCCCTTTCCCATCCTCAACAGTCTTATCTTTTTTTAAACTCTGAATGGCTGACTTTTTAAATTTTTTGAAGCATTATTGTGTTTGTTCACTCAATTCTTTTTCAATTATTCACTGTATTTTTCGTGAGCGGCTTTACAAAAAAAAATCTAAAATTTGTTTGGGCTCCCGTGTTTTCTTTAAGCTTCAGGAGAACAGTTGTAAAAAGAATCAACGAAGTACGATTAGAGAAATTTAAATCAAAAGGGCAAAAAATTAATAACAACTAAAAAACGACAATCATAAAAAAGTAGAAATGTGAATATTATTATTCTTGAAGAAGTTTGTCGGGGGGTGCGGTCAGCAAAGAACAACATAAATAAACAAAACCATATTTATTTATTATATACCATATTTTATAATATGGTTTTGT
>NW_027108358.1:0-35819 GCF_000696795.3 Halyomorpha halys | reverse complement strand
TATTCTATACTATGCTAGGGATACTCTAAAGAAATTTTTTCATACCTACAATAGAGCATGTTATGACACACTCCTAACCACAATAATCTCTTTTTGGCTTCATCATACTCTGGTGAAAATAAAATAAAATTAGGACTACCTAAAATAATTAACTAAAATAAAGTTAAAATAAAATAATAAACCAGTTCTTGGGTAAGTAAAGAAATGCAATCCTTATTTCGACTCTCGCCCGTAAATCGTAATCTCGTAAAAATAAAGTAAAATTAGGTGATGTAGATAGGTAAATATACAAATGTGATCGTTAATCTGACTTTCGGCCGTTCATTCTAGCGCATCTCACCGTCCGTTTTGGTACCTTTGGGGTGGGGGATTTTCTGATATAATCAATAACTCAAAGTTATTTAACCATTTAAATTTTTCATATATTACCTAATTAAGCATATTAATATAGCAACGGATATTTTACAGTTAGGAGCTTTATTTTATTGTTTATGTGAAAAAAAATTCAAGAAGAGAGTTAGTGAATCTTGTGTCAAGTCAGTGTTTCGAGTGTAAATTGTAGTTTCACTTGCTTAGGTCCAAGTTAAACTGTCACAGCTAAGTGCTTGTTGATGTATAACAGTGGATCATGGTCTGACTGCTGCAACACTCTAGATAGCCCAGGAGGGTATAAGGAGGCATGTGAGTTCATATAACCGCGTACGCTTATCAAATATTTTTGAAATAGAATTTTTGGAAGGAAGACGCAATAAAAAATGTATTCGATCACCATAAGGATTTTTATTTCCAATGTTTTGATATAATTTTAGGCTAGTATATCATAATGTTGTGTGTACTATATACTTTAAATCAGTAACATTTAGGGAAGTGAATAAAATTAACTATTGATTAATAGTAAAACTTAAATTAAATTTGAAAACTTCGTACGTTTTCGTGATGGCAATAGTTAATAACGATTGGTGTCAGGATTTTATACCCACAAAAAATAAAAACACCAATAAAATCCTGAATGAGACAGTACAGGAGATAGTAAGTTAGTAATTTATGCATAAGCCATTATCTGTATTGTCTAGAAGATAAAAATAATTTTGGACTGTATAAAAATCGCCATTGTATCCTTATAAGCTTTAACTGCTGATATATTTACCTAATTCCTTATATATAAATTACATGTATTTATTTTTATTATTTATTTTTTTTCTATTTATATACTTAGAATTAATAAAACATTAAACAAAAATATATAACTACTTACTTATATTGACATGTCATGCCGAATCCGAAGTCCCTCCAAAAACCCGTATCCCTTGAAATGAGAAGCTGATCAGTCTCAGAAGGGACCTTCTTTCCCTGCAGTGTGTAAACGACGCGAGGATTGTAGAGCGAGAAGACAACTGGGTAATAGACCGATTTCCCAGGACTCGTATTCCAACGGCAGCGATCGAGGAACTTGGCACTGAATACTATATCAACATCACAGAAGAAGAGGAGTACATCGTCACCAACCATCCCCGGGACCTCCCAGGCCCGCTCGGCCCCCACCCGCAGACCTTTCGAACGGGAAAAGGTCTCGTTAAGGGCCAGTAGCCGGAGGAGGGCGGAGTTCCGGCCCGCGGATTTGGACATAATGAGCCTGGCTTCCGCCAATCCTTCCTCACCGAAGTAGACTACGGTCAACAATACCCGCCTGTCATGCTTCAAGCCGATCTTGACGAATTTCCCCATGAAGCTCTGGAATGTCTTGACTCTCCCTGATAGGGGAAGGATAACATGAACTATTTCCTTCTTCGTGCCTACGGGTAACGATGAAATGTGAACGATTGGTGCGAACGACCTGAGCGCGGTAACCTTGAGGAGACCGCCCTTGGTCTTGTTCCGAAAGTAGAGTTCGTATTCGGTGCCCGTCGTCGGCTCTGTACGATAAATGCCTTCGACGAAGTCGTCCGCAGTGTAATGGGGTTTGGTCTGGTTCTTGTTGAGGGTGTCCACTGCAGATTGGATAACTTCGAAAAGGTCCTTCCTGCGGAAACCAATCGGCTTTTCCACTACTCTCTTTCCTAACCCGATTTCCGTGGGATAGATCCTGTTGAGGGTGAAATGGTTGAAGGATATCACTTCGTACTCATTGTTGAGAGCGACGCCACGGTGTAATTCTGCACGTTCTACGAGTCGCTTCACGTGAATCGAGCACTCGCTGGCATTCCATTCCACTCCAGATACAATATCTGCAACAACAAAAAAAAAAATGTTTTAACTACAATTAAAGACACAGCAACAACATAGTAAATAGTACATAAATTCTTGTGTAACCAGAACACGAAAACTGCTACCACCAATTAAATTAAATATATTAGAAAATATTATAAAAATTTAACTTAAATTATTATTTAATGTTAATGTAGTTATTTAATATTATTGTCCTGGTAGCTTCATGTAAATACTAAACATAATTTGTTATTAAAAATATTAACTTGATACAAGGTCACTTTATTATGCTATATATAATTTATATTCAATTTATTAATATATAAATTGCATTTCATTGTTTTCTTGTCACTTCTGGTACAAATATTATGAAGTATGGTGATAGTACTGAATGTAGAATTCATGATTTCCCCACAATTCAAATGCTAAATTATCTTATACTACTTCTGAATTATTAGTTTTCAAAAATATTCACGCTTGATATAATTAGCTTTTTTTTAATTAGTAGAGATAAAACAAAAAGAACGAATAGAAAAAACATTAAGAAAATCCTAATATCCTTACTATCTATTTTGGATTTCATACTTAGTCGATTCTTGAGAATCACAGAATTCAGACCCGAAAAATATTTATTGTTGCATAGAAAATATGCTTGGTTAAATAACTCTAGGATGAAAGATCAGTGTTTTATAGAACAAACAGAAAAATATATATATTCGAATATATACATTACATCTTATATAGTTACTTTTTTTAATTCAGTTAATATTTAAATTAAATAAACCTTGATTAATTATTATCTTCTGCAAGATTTTTAAAAAAATCTTTTAATTATATCTTATATGTTTGTAATTAATAAAAATACGTTTATAAAGGAAAATAGGCTGTGTAAATAAAGATGGATGTTTTTAAGTCAACTCGTGTTAGGCTGGTAATACTTTAAGAGAAAATACGGCGCTACTGGTAAACTAAACCCGCACGACTGATGTCTTCACCCGATAGAGAAAAAGTGGTCTTCAGGCGCACCTATTATTTTCATCTTTAAAACCTAAATTTAAATTCATCATTAAAATATGTTTTATTTCATTTAGAATTTTTATATAAACTTGTGAATTTTTAAACAAATGTGGTATTTAGTTTCATGAAGTAAATACTATCAATTTGAATATTAATGTTTTATGATATGGAGATTCATATTTGACATACACATTATTTATTAGTTTTTATTGGAAAAAACATTGTTTTTATTATATTCACAGAACTAGTTTAAATTTACTTTTTAACCAAATTCAAAGAATAGTAATATACTGAATTTTAATTTTGTTACTTCAAATTACTGAATGGTACCCAATGAATATTTTGAAACAATTTGAATTCAAAATACTGGACATATATTTCAGTATATTTTTAGTATTCCCGACATTTTATTTTAGATCTTATCATGTGTATGTTCATTATAATATGGATTTTAATTCATTTATTATAAACTTGCTGTAACTGGAATTAACAGAAAATATGCCTGAAATACATGTTAATTTTTATTTTTATTGTTTCTAATACTTCTTTTTTTTGTTCTTTAGGTTAGTGGAAAAACTGTTTGAATGAATTTTCTTCATAAAGGTAAAATATTTTATTTAATTTAAGATACTTTTTTAGTATACCTATTGGAGGAATATTCATATAACATAATAAGGTGTTATAAATGTCTATGTATAAACTATTTTTTATTTAAATTTCAATATAAAATTAGTCGCATTGGGATCCCGTTTTTTTTCGCATACACTTTACAGAAGAAAGAAGCGAATTGGATAGATCGTGTGGAGTAAGCATTACACCCGAACTTGTGTGACATATACTGCGCTCGGGCCGGAGGAACACAGTGGAGAAATTCGCCACAGTTTTTATTCAGTAACCTCTTAAGAGCAAAAGAGAAGGCTGAAGAAGTGACTTGCATGGAAAACATGGAAACCATACGAAGTGGACTAAGATGCGGTACTCAGCCATTTTCCTCCATGAAGTAATGCCTGACTGGCGTCCTGTGTAGAGAAATGAACAGAATTAGCGAAATCACACACACGCACTAATACAGGCCTATCCGTTTCCTTTGATTTTCAACGCCCTCGTAAAAAAAAAAGAAATAATAAAAAACTCACAGACATAAAGATAAATTTATATATAGGTACATATTGGCTTTAACAAGGTACCAAGGTTCTTAAATCATTAAATATGTTTTTAAAATTAAATGATAAATTCTTGTTTCAATAAAAATCAATATTAATCGTAGAAGATCTAAAGTTGAATATTTCAAAGAGAGAAATTTAGGACGATTCTTAGACAACCAATTTTAAAAATGGAGGTTTAATTGGTTAAATTTGTTAATTTTATTACTCATAATACTAGAATTATCCTTAGAATTTATATTTGGGGAAAACAAATTTGTAATTTTTTTTTTTATCATAACATTAGAATACTTTGTAATAAAGTTCTGTCACTTGACCGGTTGTGCAGGGAGGTGATTTGTTTAAGGTTACCTACTTGAAGCTATATGAGGCTGGAAGCACCCCGGAGGGTTCCCGAACTCACAAAGATCACTCACGGATACAGTAAAATAATAAATAATTATCTGCCACAGCCGGATTTGAACCCAGGTTACGGTAAATTACCCAATAATTTTTGATAATCAATTAAATTGTTTGAAATGTCGTTTAATGTGATATGTGGTACACAATAAATTAGAAAAATAGATTTCAAATAAAAATATGTTTTTTAACTTTTTTCCAGGCTGATTTATATTTTTTAAAAAAAACTAGTTTTCCGTAACAGAAAACCTGTCATGAAAGTTTTATGAAATTTATCCTTAAATCTTTTCTAATACTTACTAAAACCCATATGGACTTACGCCTGACAAATTTATGGACCTGCTAAAAAGACACAGATTCAGAAAATTCAAACTTTTCAATTACAATTTTTAAGACTGGCAACGAATTCACCACTCTACGTTTCAAACGAGACCATTCACACCGACCTACGCATTCCGACTGTAACGGACCACATTCATATGACTTACAAACGGTTTCACAACACGCTACATGAACATTTCAATAAATTTGTACGAGAGAAGGAAACACATGACATTCCCGAACTAACTCGGCTTTGGCTGAAAAGAAGTTAGATGCGGGACCTCCTAGTGTAATAAAATAATTTACTTAACGTCAGGAGGATGCACCACTGGGTGCTATCTCCCTCATGCCTACTCATGTCATGCCTGGATAGAACATCTCATTTGCTGATTGTAAAGTATATTTACAGGTGCAAATAAAAAAAAATCTTTTCTAAGGTTTGATTCAATAAATGAATAAATGTACCTATAAATTGGTAGATGTCTATGAAAAAAAATTGTGCAACTCATATTTTTCTGAATAATTTTAATTAAACGTTGATCACAAAATAGTTGAATGATTGGACACAGCTAACATAGGTTTGCTTGTTTATTCATGTATTAAAATACTAAATGGATTTTACTTACTTCGACTAACGGAGAGTCAATCAAAATAAATTTACAGTTAGGGATATAACCTAATGAAGAGCAGAATAGAAAAACATGTATATTATTGAAACTAAAATTATGTAAAAAAAAAAAAAAGGTATAAGAGGTGCTAGAAGTTCAAATTAGGAGATTGTGTTCAAGATAATGTTAGGTCTTGAAAACAGGGTTAAGGGCTTAGTGTTCACGGTAGATCAATCCTGTTTTAAATATTCAAGCTAACCGTGGCAGGAGCATGAACCCGCACTAATTTGGGCTTTAAAGCCAACCCGGCCTCCCGGATCGATCATCTTTCCCTTCGTACTCAAGTGTATTAAGTCTTCTACCGGCCGCTATAATATGTCTGTGTGAGGTATATATGTATATTTTTTTTCCTTGAACTACCTCCCTACACCTGTTCATTTCTCTCCACGGGACCGCCGTTAGGCATTACTTGATGGAGTGAAATAGCTGAGTTCCGCCTCATTGTTTTCTACGCATGGTCTTCCTGTTTTCCATGCAACTCACGCCTTCTAGCCCTCTCTTCTACTCTTAACCTCTTAAGGGCAGCTGGAGGATCTCTTCAATGCCCCCCAATGTTGTTCTGAGCGCAGCATATGGATCACTATGTTTTCTGGTGTGATGCTTCCTCTATACAATATCGGACGTTTGCTACTTTTTCGTTCTGGTGTGGTGTTTGCATGTTTTATTATTATTATTATTTTTTTTTTTTGAGTAGAGGAAGAATATTTCATAAGACGAAGTGCAACAATAAAAATTTACACAGAGGTTTGAGATTCCTACTTACTTTTTTTTATAATTTGTTTATTGTTATTTACAACTCTATACATATATACACATCAAGTAAATTGCTGTAAGTGATATTATGACATGATACAAACATGTGGAGAATCTACCCATTGATAGAACTCCAAAAACACTTCTAAAGGAGAATATCTCGAGGCCATCTTCTTTTCAGACGCCTAGGAGGATCATTAGCTAGTGCAGGAGAAGCCAGGTTAGAAACGAGTTGGTTTGGGTGGTTGGGAAGTTTATTATGGAAGGATTGGTATCTGGTTCTGGCCAAATCGGCAACATAGGGGACATTTAGGTCCTGATGGATGATTTGATTTGTGACAAAGTAAGGAGCATTAAGGATTTTGGACTGTAAGGATTGGATTTGAGAGGAATTAGATGCCTTATAATAGTCCTGTAGATCAGTCTTTTGTAATGGATTGGAAGTTTGGACCGTTTGTCTTGTAAGTGCTGTAATAGTCGGAATCGACGAGCAGTTTCCTGTCTTTTCACCTACTTACTCATTTTATGAAGAGTTGAAGTGGCTTTACTCCTCCTTCCGTCGTAAATATTTCCTTGCTTCCTTCTCTATCAAGTTATCCAATCCCGCCGTCCATCGTTCATCTCAGATATCTTTCAATTTAAGTCCTCAGTGCATTCCCGCCATACCCCCTTACAACCTTCAGACTTACATGTAACTGGCCATCGAACCGCAGCCTTTGGTAGATCTTTCCTCATCCGTTCCTCTTCCCCATGGAATTCTTTCCCTACTTTTTTCATAGTTCTAATTTCCAATCTTCAAATCCCGTATCTTCGACTACCTTCTGTCCACCCAATTCCGGAAGAATAAGAATTGAAAGTTTCAAAAAAGCTTTATATATTTTCTGTATTTTATGTCTTAGATTTTCGTTTATAATTGTAAATATGTTCACTAGCAGAAATTATATCTTTTCATTTATTATTTTTTAGTTAAATTGTATTTGATTTTTTTTCTATTTATTTACTATCAGAAGTCATCTTATGTTTAAAGATATGACAAGTTGTTTCATTTTATTTGTTTTATCATTCTTATATATTCTGTTAATTATTGTTGTTTATTTGTATCTTTTTAAATTCATTGTATTATTTTATGAGATCTTGTAATTTCATCTCTATGTTATATTTACTCTAAGGATCTAAAGCCTAATTTTGACGCCTGCATTATTATTCTAAAGGGATCATTCCCAGAATAAATAATGATTATTATTATTATTTTTATTAAAAAACCACCTCCCAATTCTTCTTTACCAACCTGCGACGAAAGCATTACTTCACAGGGTGTGTGTAGGTGTTTGTGTGTGTTATATTTAGGTTATAAAAAACATTTCTGGTTAATTATCAAACAATTGCTTTAATTGTGCTTAATTGATTTACCCTCGGAGTTAGTCAATCTGCAATGATAGTCATTGACGAATACTACATATATACGTAAAATTAGGGTACAATTCATGATGCAATACGTTTTTCCAATCGAATCTCTAAACAAGAGATTAATTCTTGAGAATATATTACAAGCTTTTCAGGAACCTCTGAAATTTTCCAAAAGTATTAGTGGTAGGAAACAAAGTTCTATTGTTAAAGATGGAGATAAACAAAGTTAACTTAATCCTTGATAAGTTTCAGTTGGTTCATTTTCTTGAGAATTTCGATGAAGTGATAAAAGAGGGGTGACATTCCATACCGATAATAGTTCAATTACTATATAAAAACCTTTTTCTGCTGAAACATATATAAAAATTGTATACGAGTTAAAAATCCAATAAATGTAGACTAAAGACGGAATATATTGCCTTAAATGATCCAAAAATGACTTGATACAGGACATTGTTCCTAGACACATCTCCTGGTGCATTGATTAATGCATTTTTCAGTCGGTATTTCTTTTACCATTAATTTTTAACTTAAATATATATTAAAAAAATGTATACTTAATTGTGAAAATTCACTAACGGCCTAAGGTTTAAATATCACCTGAATTCCGGGGGAAAATTTGAATGAATAAGTAGAAAAAAAAAATCATGAAACTTTATTGCAACAAAAATTGCCTTATATAATACAATTTTAGAGAAGCATAGAAAAAAAAATCCTTTTGTGATTGAATTTACAGAGTTCTGGTAAGGTTTAATCCAAAAACGGACCTTAACCAGTTTTTTTTGTTTAGTGAATTAAAAAATTAACCTTGTAATATATCGTATTTGTAATAAATTTTAATAGTTTCCATGCCAAAAGGTTTTTATAAAATAATAATTAATGAACCTAACGGAAGAACAAATTTTATTCACCTATTTATTTATTTATTTTATTTTTTATAATTTACCTGAATGCTAAACACAATGGATAAAAAATATAATAGCATATTGCTCAATACAAATTTTTAAAAATAGGAAATACAAATAAAACAAAATCAATAAATATTGGAAATGAACTAGTATTATCTCGGAACAGTTTTTACACTATGAGGCCATTGATAAACTTAAGCTCGGAACTGTTGATCAAAGTATTGTAAAAATAAAATTCATGTGTAGATTTCATAAAAATCAAATTGTAAATTTATAAGGTGAATAAAATGTTGTAAATCCGTTATCGATTGAACAAATGTGATTAAATAGAGGGGGAATTGTAGCAAGGAATGAGAACAATCCAATCTTCACTCAGCCAAAGCGGAGTGGTTAGTGGTTAATGGTGCGAAAACTGTGGTCACTTAACTAATTTAAAGATTTATTCTTCTCCACTCCAAGTCTATTGTAAGAACTTTTGGTTTATAATTTTCTTCTTCTGTGAAATGAAAATTGATCTAGTTTAGAAGTATGGGGTCTTGAACTACGAAAAGCTGAAAATTATTTTTTTTTAATCTACATAAAATAATAAAATTTAAAAAAAATTTCTGAGGGAAAAATTGAAGTGTCATCGTTTAGTTAAAAAAAAAAAATTATTGTGCCACCGATCAATTATTAAAAATACTATACATTCCTGTTGGAATATGATTTTACGGGTATTCTATAGTTCAAACTAGTCATATTGTTGGTATAAGTTGAAGTTTTATATCTTGTTAAATTGCTGTATCATTTGCACTTCGGATCAATATCAATAACAGTATATTACATAGTAAGTGTATGTTATAAAGAGTAAACATTTGATTACTACAACTGAGACAGACATGGACACTCCTTCCTCTCATGCTATGTTCATAAGTTGCAACCTGTCAGATTTATACTTAGATTTATTCGTAGAGTAGGCGAATGGCTCAAGGCGATCGAAATAGATAATCTAACTTAAGCAATATCAAGCGTAGCCAGAACTTGGAGGAATCACACCGTGGTCTTCCTGGATGCCCAATAACCGCCCGGAGGTTTGGTGTATGGACGGTCTGCTGCGGAGAAAGGAATAATGGTTCTCGAGCGCGTGCAGACCCCAGACTGTCTATTGCATCTAAACCGAGTTGTCTTTATCCTTGTACCTGATTTGAAGTCAAGAAGGACATTGCCGAATCGGCCCCAAAGGAACTAGTTGTGGAGATGTATATATCCAGTCCCTTTGCCAGTTTACTGCTGCACCATGGTAACAACGTGAGTCTTGCCATTCCCTCCATGCTACAACCTTTCCCGCAGTCATAAAACAAGACCACACCGCGCGGAAAAAAAATATATGGTGTCTATGGTGAACAACAAACTTTGTGTATCAACATTCCCTAAATTTCCACAACATGAATATAATTAATAATTAAAATAAGAAAAGACAAATACTGAATTAAATATTTCAATAGAATCATTTTTTATATTAATTACAAAATACAAATTTTTATCTGCATTTTATAAACAATAAGAATGATCTGCAAGAAAAATAAATTAAACTAATAAATATTTATGAACCTCTTGAACGATTGGCCTGTGATGTATGTTAAAACTATAGATATGAAAGTAATTAAAATATTGGTAAAATTTTCAAACATTGTTCAATAAAGTAGATAGCTCTCAACAGTTTTAATAAAATAAAAAAAAAATACATCATAAGAATAATAGACATCAACTAAGAAATTAAATAATTTTATAATTATTTTGTGTTTGAAAGCAACCGGAGATTTTATTGGTATTTTATAAAAACTAAAAACTAAATACTATAGTAATTGAATTAACGATCTTTCACAAGATGTTCTGTGATTAGATATTACAATATTTTATATATTGATGCATATTTTAAATATAAACATATATGCAATATATGTATATGTATACATGTATATATTTATTATGTGGAGTAACATCAGCGAATATAAACATAAGTTTCCACTTCGAAAGTAAAATACTTTCCTTATATAGAGGAAAAATTTATTCTGGTTGCCCGGAATAAAATGTATTCAAGACTGCCCGCGGAATATAGATTTTAACACCCCTTTGTCAGCTTCATTCCACATTCTGCCGAGACATAAAACATATATTCCACTCAGGGAATAACATAAAGAAAAATCATTTGAATTCGAAAAAAAATTATGCGTGACTTCTGCACACGTTTGTTTGGAAATGGAACTAGGTTGAGAGCTTTTCTTTAGCAAATTGATAATATCAGATAAAAAATGTAGGGACATTATTACGTTATTTTCATACAATGTTTAAGGTAAAAATTATTCTACTTGAAGTAAAAAAGTAAAATAAGAGTCAAAAGAAATAAATAATATATACATATATAAAATTTGTAAAAGTTGTTTACGCAACAGATGATATACCATATAATACCGAAGTAGAAGAGTTATATTCAAAAGAAAGATAAAAATTTATTAATCGGTAAAATAACATGAACTCTCAATTTAACTTATTTTCCAACACATTACAAATGACTGATCTATATGACTGTAATAAGGCCAATCTGGACATATGGAGTTGAGCTTTGGGGCTCCACTAAACCTTCGAATTCCTCTTGTATTCAATCCTTACAATCCAAAATCCTTCGTAAAATCCTCAATGCTCCTTACTTTGTCACAAATAAAATCATACAGAAAGACCTTAATGTTCCCTATGTAACCGATCTAGCCCGAACCAGATATCACTCCTTCCATTATAAACTCTCTAACCACTCAAACCCCCTAATTTCTAATCTTTCATCCTCTTCCATTTCTGACAATCCTCCGAGGCGCCTGAAAAGAAGATGGCCACGAGACCAGCTAATGTAAAATGTCATTAGAGTGCTACCAATGGGTAGTTTCTCTACACGCCTGTAACACTCCAATTTAACTTAGATCAGATTTACGAAATGTATTGTAATGTATAGTTGTAAATATCAATAAATAAATATTAAAAAAAAAAACTTATTAAACCTTTAGGCACATGCGAGATTAGGTTTAAAAAAATGAAGGTGAGCTAAGCCTCCCTGGTGGAAAAAAATGTTTTATTAAAAAAAAGGTAAGATTGAAAGATAAGATAAAAAATAAAAATTGATGAAAATATAATTTTTATTAACAATTCATAATATGAAAAAAGTACAATAAAATATGTCAGAAACTGTGTTACACAATATAAATTATATAATTCTGGAATCCTGCATTAATAGTATCTATCCTTTACTAAAAGCAATTCTAGAGAACTGTATGCGGCATTGTAAATTTAACTAAAGCTTCATGTAACTACAACTTAATGCCGTAAGTAATCGCTTTAAATAACCGGCTACAGCCAATACCTCCCTTAAACCAGGTCGCATCGATATTCAGACAATTTGAATTTATTCCAAGTTATTTTTTTCTGATGGGTTTCTGAATCAAAATAATTATAATATGATAAGCTTTCATAAAAATTCGTAAAATAAATATAATTTAATTTAGAAATGGCTACTTAAATTGTCCAGAAAAGGATTATTTGAAAAATGTTCCTGTCAGTTAATTTTTACATGAGATTAAGTAGTTGAATAGTTTAAATTAATATTATATTTTTTAGCATATTATTAAATCGTATAATCTATTGATCAATGTATCGCTTTTCATTATAGTGAATTACTTTTATTAATCCTGCTAGTGAAACAGTAAGATACCTGGAAATTCACCTAGATCGCCGCCTTACCTAGAACCACTATATCTTACTCACAAGATAGTTCACACAAGATGCTCGACGGATTCGAGGGCAGCACTGCTGGCAATAGCGTTTGAACATCCCTCAGTTAATGCTGTTTCTTGCAAGCCAGAAAACTATAGAAAGTAAGAGTAAAATACAAGTATTGATGACGCGATGGATTCCAGCTCATTGCGGTATACATGAAATGAGGAGGAGGATCGACTAGCACGGTTAGGGACTAACCAACCACAGCCGCTTCTTCCTATAACCATGGACGTGGCCAAAGAAATGGCCCGAAGCGCTATCGCTGAAAGAGCAGAGGAAAAGAGTTGAGGAGAATATGAGAGCAAGAACTGGGTGGCATTGCTGGACCCTAAGAAGCGTCCATCATTGACTTTACCAAGAGCGTTGGCAATGCTTCAGGTTGGCCACTGGACATGACTATCTGCGGGACCACCTGAAGGGGATAGGAATGGCTGAGTATTCAGACTGCGTCCTTTATGGAGATGGTGAGATGACCGCCGATAACAAATTTACATTTACGGCAACGGCGGACTTAATTTCAGACAGAAGTTACGTGAATAAAGCTAAACTATACTTTGCTGTACGAAATAAATAGTAGAAATGCCTCCCTCCTTTTGTGTAGGAAAAAAAAAAATAATCACTACACCAACATCAACCTTACTCAAACCTATTTAAGGTTACCAATGCTATATTGCATCCTAAATAGAAAATCCAAATTAAAACCAGAAACAGCTATTCTTATTTTTAAACTAATTCTCAGACCACTGCCTTTAAAAGGAAAAAGTTACAATCTTTTTAAAATAAAGGACTAAGAACTGCAGTGGATGCTCCTTGGGTTGTAAGAAATAGCCAATTGCATTGGAAATTGCTAACGGAGTCAATAGAGGATTACATAAAAAAAAAAAAAGTCCAGGAAGTTCCATTCCCAGTTATGGGAAGTTAAAGGAGAAGTGACCTACAACTTGGGAAACCCAACCTCAACCCCAATGGCTGAAGCCCAGGCTGCGGCATGACATCCTGTATATATTTATAACTTCTATTACTGACATTACCTTTATTTTATTTTTTTTTCTCTCTTCACCCTGTTTTCAAATTAACCTGTTTTTTTTTCTTTTAGAGGACAATTGTTTGTTTTTTTAGATCTACGAATGTCGTAATTAACCTTAATTTTCTCTATGATTAAAAATTATCTATTTATTTTCTCTTATTTTTTTATTTATAACGTTGTATATAGTTGGAGTGTCTTTTGTAAGAGACTATATCCCCTCCCCATAATCAATAGTTTAAAAAAATTGTAGCTGTTATATTAACCATGTAAGACCCACCTGGCTGATCGGATAGTAATAATATAATAGCAGATAATAACGATTTTATTGTTTTTTATATAAAATATTTGCAGATGGTAATAAATACCATATATGTTCTGTTTAATCTTGAAACAAAAGAAACTTCAGCCATTTGTTTGTTTAGAGTATCCAGTTTCATTTTGACGCGTGGGACCCTAATCATCCTTCCGTCCAATGTATTGTGTCTGCCAGAGGATTTTATTCCCAATACAAGCTGGTATTCGCATATGTTAAGGTGCCACTGGTTATGTTAGCAAACTAATGTCAGAAGTGGTGAATCACAGTATATAATTAAAATTAATCAATAAAATTAACGTAATATTTTTTAAAAAATAGGAAATTTGATGATTTAATTTTTTTTCCTATCAGACAAACTGAAACTCAATGATTTTAGATTATTCGAAAAATCGCTTAAATTTTATTGTACTCGTAAGGGAATATAAACAAATGTTATATGCCTTTTTTTTTATATTACAAACTTGCTTTTTTCTTACTACCATGAATAAAAAATAAAAAATAGTTTAAACGGCAATTATTCAAAGAAGTGCAATTTCAGGGAAGAATTTATTATCATCATAAGACAAGTCCATTGTTTTGAATATGTTCATATTTTTCTAGACGATTTTCATAAATTGAAAAGAAACAATACAATGCAATATGTAGACGTAAAAAAATTATCTCATATTAATGGTTTCTTACGTAAATAATAGTGTAAGATAATAAGAATTAATTTTAAATTAAGTTTTGACTGAATTGGTATGCAAAAAATATAACTTAAATGCAATTATCTGTTTCATTTCGTGGTTTACCCGCAGAATGGTTTGGTGAGCTGAAGAATAAACAATTAGAAATGGCAATGAGGAGAGAGTGTGTCTAGCCGAATTATGTATGTATGTTATCTGCTGGGATTTGTCCAGATTCACTAATAATTATTTTTATAGATTCAAGGGTTATTTATGTACAATCCTTTATATATTTTTAATTACCTGATATAGCTCGTTATGCAGACTGCTGGAAGGATTCGATTCTAACTCGATCCTGAACTTAAAAATTATTCTCCTCAATGGCTGTTGACAAATAGAAGAAAGTAGGGTAATTGAAGGAAGGTGGTAGTGAAGAAGGAGTAGACAAGATAGAAGCTGACATAGAAGCCACTCCTGGGGAACATGGACTGGCTACTTTGTCCACGTCAGGTCAGATTGGATCGGGGTGTGCCAGTCTTTCCTCCAGTCTCTTCATGTCCTCCGTCCCTTCAGTCTCGGTAATGTCACCTCTTTATCATCGTCTTCTTTCTTTCAAGGGCTGCATTACCGTCAGTCTACTTTTAAACAATTCGGGGGAAAAATGTATTTTTTAACGATTTTATTTTTCTTATTTTTTATCATACAGCGGTCACTTCCCAACCTGAACCAACTTTAGAAGAAATATTATTCTGTGGTAAAAGAGATGTACTGCTTTCAAAGAATTTCTGAATCTAATTTTTATGATTGCTTAAATTTAAAATTTAAAAAAAAATATGATCGCCAATATCACTTGTTACTTTTTTACTAAGATGTCAATAATTTATATATTTTTAAATTAGTTGAAGAAATGATAAATGAGGTTTGGTGGGTACGTTTTCTAAGGAACTAGATCGTAAATCGTGAGATAAATAAAAGATTACTTTGAAGTTGGAACTCAAAATTTCTATCAACCGCTGCCTATTTTTTTGTGTTATTGACCATTGATTCTAAAAGTAATGATACAGATGTTGACATTTAAATCACAATTAACTAAATCATTATATTAAACCATATTGTGATTGTATTTGCTAATTTTACATAAATTTTGGTTATTTATTTTTAAAATTTTTTTTTTATTAATTTAAGTATTTGTGTTTAAAACATATCTCATTGTGAAATTGGTTTTGTTTCTTCGAAAATTCTCTTCTATTGTGTTAACTAATAAGTCTAAACGTCATATTCTTACTATTATAACCAAAAGATGCTTTGTCCTACATCCTACACTACTTATGATGTGTATTAATGACCCTATCAGTCATTAATACTTCATTATAATGCCTTAATTGATATAATCTACTCTTTACTACGTTAGTCTTGAATCGAAAACGAGTCATGAATCAATATAATGACGATAGAACAAAATATATAAAACTACTCAAAATGATCTAAAGTCAGCACAATTTAACTAATCACATCAGTATGGTAATATTTTATCCAATATATTATATTAATTTTAAAAAAAAAATCTGTACTTCTACAACCTATGAAGGGTTGGGGTGCAGTATTTTGTAAAGAAGTACTATTTCTAGACCAACGGTTGTGCAAGGAGTTGATTTAGTCAGAATCACGCTCGACCGCCAGATTTTTACCCAATGTGGGTTACCCACTTGAAGTGGCTTAGTAGACCCCGGAGGCTACAGGCAACAGAAAATAATTATCTGCTACTACCGGATTTAAAACTAGGTCCTTGGAGTTAGTAGTTCATTAACATACCAATGAGCTACCATAAGTCTTACTAATGTATTATATATTATAATATAATATAAAAAATATAGTAAGTAATAAATAAAATTATTGCTAAGAAAAATTTAATATTCAACGCAATATTAATAGTAATACAACATTGTAATGGTACACTAATATTTTCCGAATTAAAACATTTTTTTCTTAATTTTTTAAGTCAAATCATTTTGAAATTAACATCTATTTTATTTATAATCTCAGATTGTAATTATATATTCATGAATGATTGGACTGATTTTAATATGTAAATTTTGATAGATTAAATTACCCAAAATACATTATAAATAAAATGAATATTTCGTAGTATAAATTTTACAAAGAGTTCGGAGAACTTTTTTAAGGTTTATCACAATTGTGAAGGTAAAAAGAAAGGTCTGACATGGTGAAAATAATCTAATATAAATAATAAGAAATAACTTTTCCTTGTCAATTATTATTAATTGAAAATGGAATTTCTTTCAAATTGCTTAATAATAGCACTATCTAATTCTTCAATCTAATTATTGACATGAAATGAGAAAGCCAGGGCTACAGTACCACTAATTCCTAAAATAGTGCCCTAATGTAATTAAATTGTTTAAAATCAGATATGAAATAATAAAAATTCAGTTTTTTTTTTCTGTTTTTCATTACACTTCGCAACCTCAATGCATTAAACATTCGAATTTCAATGGACATTGGGAAAAAACTTTGATGTCAAGGGTCACATCACTTTTTAGCCAATATTGTACTCGAGCGTCGTAGTTTCAAATTTGTCAATGAACCAGACAGGTTACGAGGAATATCCGAAGGAAATTTTGTATTATTTTTTGATCTTGTACTTTCTTTTTTTAATGATGTGTATAAATATAAAGTCAACGCTGTGATGGAGTTTTGTTTGGATATGGTTTCATCCCTTCAATTTTTTAATTATAATTATATACATTTTTTTATTAATATTTAAATTAATTGATCTTAATATACGTTGGGAAGAACAATTTTAAACAGTTGGTGTAACCTTAATTAATTTCTAAATAAAAATGAATTTTGGGTTTAATATGAGTGATTATGTAAAGTCCAATGGAGTCTAGAATAACTGTTTTAAAAGCACGTTTGAAAATATAATTTCTAGAGATATTTGTGACAGGATTTATTAGTATTACAAAAAAAAAATAAATACAAGCACTTTTAATAAATTGGTGAGCTTTACAAGATTAATATATAATAGTTTGGTTTACTTTTAACAATGGATGATGGGTAAGGAGTATAATTTCGTGCAAAAAGACTTTGTCTTAGACAATAATTTTCTTTTAGGATACAACTCCTCAAACTTCAAAACTTTATATCAGGAATGGACTTAGTTTCGTTTTGTAAATAAGAATAGTTGTATCTGGTTTTAATCTAGGTTCTCTAGTAATGATAAGATAAAGCTTTTCTAACTATATACATTAAATAAAGTAATTGATGATTTTGTACGTTGATGAAAGTGCACAAAACATGGCCAAAGTTTAATCTTTTTTTCTTTTAAGGTCAATTATGGAAATTTTCCTTCAATATGCAAAAAGGGTAGGGTTGAATCATATGAGAGTAATCTAAGTCTCTTATCTGCTACGCTTTAGAAACTGAAAAGTTTTCGGAATACCAAAGTTCTTGGTGTTTCTTACGAAGTCGCAAGAATAATTCTGATAATTACTGCGCTAATGTACCCGGAGTTTTCCAACTGAAAACTTTACCCTAAGAGGTCTAAAACGGAGTAAAAGCGGATCTGTTATGCATTGATAAGGGATCAAAATGTAATTAGTGAATGTTTTATTAATATTGACGATACAATTTGAATGAAGTTATAAAAAAAAAAAATCAACAATAAAAGTTTTAAAAAAAACTAGTAACTAAAAAAAGTAGTCGGTGGAAATTTCTTGAATGCTACTTGCAGCTAAAAATAACGTCAAACTCAAGTTCTCGCTGGCCCTATTCCTAAGTTGGCATTGTATATAATGTGGCCAATATATAAATGGGAATAACTATCAAATGTGGGGGAAAACATTTGTTTCAGGCAGAATTCTCTAACCAACAATGGGAGCGGTTCCCCAAGCTTACGTAGAAGTTCCAGTGATGAATTTCTGATGGGGAAAATTTTCGTAAGAATACTAGGTTTCTATCCGGAGGGTCCTAATGGGGATAGTTTCTGCAACCAAATGTATCAAATTGAAAATTAGAAATGTAGGTGGAAGTGATACGTTAGTATTCTGGATATAACAAATAGTACAAGAGCCGGGAAGAGAAAAAGGCAGTTATCTCACCCCAATTTTTGATTACTGTAATGAAAACTATGTATAAGTACTAGTCAAAACTGACGAGTATGGAAAGTATAGGTAGGGTGAATAAAAAATGATGGCTGTTTCAAAAACATTAATTTTTCATTCAGAGTTCTACATCTTAAAAACTACCAACAACAATAGAAAATCTAACAGATCATTATTTAAAGAAGAGTAGATTTTCTGAAATATAAGCCCTAAAAGATCTATTTACATCGCATAGTTCTCGAGATATAGCTTTTTAAAAAGCAAAATTTCTTAAAAATCATATTTACATATTGTCATACAATAATTTATTTTGAGAATACTATATCTCAGGAATGATGTGACGTACAGATGTCTATTAGCACTCAAATTAAAGATAGTTTAATGGACTATAAATAAGTTTATGACCTTTACCTTCGTAGGAATAGTAGTTTTCATGTTATTTCCTAAAATAAATTGGTTTATAGTTGTTCGGACAATAAGTTTGATTTATGAAAAATTTCGTTTCAGAAACCATTGGACATACAGATGTCCGCCATCCCTCAAATTATAGCTAGTTAAATTTACTACAAAGAGTTTGTATGTTTAACTTTGTAGGAGTAGTAGTTTTTATGATATTTGACAAAATAAACTCACAAAATGTTAATTTATTTGTGTTAGTATAAAATGTTGGATTTTAGAAAAAAATATATCTCTAGATCTATAAGACGCACATATGTCTGCCAACACTCAAAATAAAGGAAATTTAACTTACTATAAAGTAGTTTATTACACTTATCTTCGTAGGGGTAGTAGTTTTTATGATATTCACATATGAATATGAATTTGGCAAATGAAAATTTGTCCGAACAACTATAAATCAATTTATTTTAGTAAATATCATGAAAACTGCTACTCCTACAAAGATAAACATTATAAACTACTTTATAGCTCATTAAACTAGCTTTAATGTGAATGCTAATAGACATCTGTACGTCAAATGGTTTGAGATATAAATTTTTCAAAATAAGTTCACTAACTACTGATCATTTAGTACGTCCCATACAACATTTTTATTTAATGTTGCTTTTTAAAAAGCTATATCTTATATTTATTGATGCCATATTTTTAAAAATAATTCTGAAAAATATATTGGCAAAACAAAATTGATAAAATTTAAAAATATTATTTCAAATATAAAGAATTATTTAGGGTATAAGAAAGACCCTTTCTATATATATTTCTAAACTGGAAGATCATTCAGGACAAAAGCAGGAAAGGGGAAAGGAACATATTTTTCACCTCTTGTTTAAGTGGTCTACTTCCAGGTGAACGATCGGCAACGAGGAGTGATAAATAAAATATGAACGACAGGGACAGAAAATGGAGGGGGCTGCTTAGGGGATGAAGAAAAAGGGAGGATGACATTTGTCACTTGGCAGGGATGTGGAAGCGAGAATCTATAGGGCCATATTTTTCCCCTCCCAGGAGCTTTCCTTTACCAAGAATCGATGGGGCAGCAGACATACTCGAAATAGTCCTGAACCCAGAACCTTTGAAATATGACCGTACGGCTGTTTGGAGATCTTATTGCTAATTCTAACAGAGTTAACTTTTGTTTAGTTAATAGAAATCATATTTATTTAAATCACAAACTGTTTTATCTTTAATCAATGGGTTTTTAATTGAATAACTAAAAGGCAGTGTCGGTGGCACTGCAATCCAGTTGGAGTTGGATCGTTGGGTTAACGAGAAAGTGTACAACTGAAGTTTTGTTGCGGAGTATGGTTTCTAAAGGAAAACCACCTTAACCAATTGCTTTATGACAGCTAATGGCGTCTGTCATCAATTCTTAAGGATCATTTAGTTTGGAATAGGAGAGTAATAGCAAGATATTTGAATACAAAATATCGTTTTATTTTTCTAGAATTGTGATTCGCTGACTTATAGATATTTTGCCGACAAATCTTCAATTAAAGACATATTTTTGTCAGAAATAGCTGTCCATTAGAATTTTATAATAATGTACTACGTAAGTCCTAGATTTTTTTCTTTTTGAATAGTTATTAAATTTACCCTATAAACATTCCTAGAATTTATGACCATGATGTTTTATGACAGTAAATGATGCAACCCAAGAACCCTAAACATAATTAACACAATGTTGCAGGGCTCTTTGCGTCGGTGCGTTTTGGCGGAAGCGGGTGATTTTGTCGTTTCGTAAAATCATTATAAATTGAAAACTACTATAAATTTTTTCATGAAACAGATCATCTCAACTTTTTTTTTAATAATTTATTTATTGCTATTTACAACTGTATAAATATATATGTACATCAAGTAAATTTGCTGTAAGTGACATAATGACATGATACAAACGTGTGAAGAATCTACCGATTGATAGAACTCCAAAAACATTTTTAGAAGAGAAGTACTCGAGGCCATATTCTTTTCAGACGCTTAGGAGGATTATTTAGTAATGAAGAAAAAGCCAGGTTAGAAACTAGTTGGTTTAGGTGATTGGGAAGTTCGTTATTGAAGGATAAGTATCTGGTTCTGGCCAAATCGGCAACATATGGGACATTGAGGTCCTGATGGATGATTTGATTTGTGACAAAGTAAGGAGCATTAAGGATTTTGGACTGTAAGGATTGGATTCGATAGGAATTCGATGATTTAGTGGAGCCCCATAGCTCAACTTCGTATGTCCAGATAGGCCTTATAACAGTCATGTAAATCAGTCTTTTGTAATGGATTGGAAGTTTAGACCGTTTGTCTAGTAAATGTTGTAATAGTCGGAATCGGCGAGTAGTTTCCTGTCTTTTCATTCTTATATGAGGACATGTCAGTCGTTTGTCCAGGTGTAGTCCTAAGTAACGGATCTAAAATAAGTGAGGTATTATTACTATGTTATTGGATACTGTGGGGGAAGACGAAGATTTACGACGAAAGGTACATGTGATTTTATCTTCCGAACTTAGAATATATCCTTCATCGTCATTATGAAAGATAGGCACTTTTTTAGGCACACAGAAAAAGGAAAAATTTATAATTTTTGTTGATATTATTTATTACCAATATGTTCCAATCAACAAATTAATGAGGTAAATAATGAACATTAATAAAGATTTAAAGTGTGATAGCGCTGAAAACATTTACGTCTATGAGGAAGTAAGAGAGAGAAATGCTTTATTCATCCATGCTGCCTAAATACATCGGGTTGTTACATTATGCAGCATACTAATCAATCTCATTTTATCAGTATTTATATATAAAAAATAACTGTACCTCTTCTACAGGAACAAACAATTATTCTTAGTTCGAAAAAAAATTTAACACAAGATAACTATAAAAAAATACAAAATATCACTAAAAAAACTCGCACTTCTTGAAAATAATATAGAAATTTATATCAAATGTGGAAAATATCATTTTTCCTAACGAGACGTCTAAACACTGATAACTACCCGAATTAAAAAATAAAACGACTCAAAATGCGTAAATTCGCATGTATATACAGCCCATCTATCGCTATTATTTATGACCTTACCATCCCATACCTAATCTAATGTGGGAATGTTTATACCTGCGTAGTACTATGTATAAATAAGCTGCATAACAAACATACATACATGTAGTAACCCGTATTAACTACGTTTATTGCGTTCTACCGCAAGTCCATAAAAAAGCATTACTACGTGATCCGCCCTCTATGCACAGTTTGTGAAAAACGTAATTTTACGGGTCCCGACTAAAATGTGTTTAGACAAATATCAATATATGGATATTGTCTAATAAACATGATATTTTAAATAATAAACATATTCTACTATTTTTATATTATATATTTTTATTTAAGAAAACTGATTTAACGTGGAGTATTGATGTATTTTTCCATTTTTATTTATAAAGGAAAAGTTATTTCCATAATAATGTAAAAATTAAAAAATTGGGAAGAGTAATATTCAAAGAATAAATTGAAGAACCCTCAATAACAACGTTAATTTGATTGTATACATATTTCCACACTCTCTACAGTTGGGTTAGGGAGGAAAGGCGAAGTTACTGATTACCAACTCCTTTGAAGTTGAAACACGGTGTTCCAATATGTTCGAAGTCACTCAGCGTGACAGTGGCAGGGAACACCAGCTAATGGGTATTTCCTCCTTAATTTATCTTCATTGATCAGGCTTCGAATGAGCTACGCCTGAGTATAATTAAGGAAATAATAGCATTTAACTATTTTTTTTAATTACGAGTAATTAATAAATGCTGCAAACATATGGAAAACATAAATAAATATCAATTTACTAGATGTTGAAGTACATTATAGAAAGATATTGTAAAAAAAAATCCCCAAGTATCTGTAATATCACACCAGTCAAAACTTCAACAATTAAGCAACATAGGAATCAACATCACTTTTTTTTTTTTTTTTTTTTTACAAGTCCGACCTATTAACGAAGTAATGGCCTTATTGGAACTGTGTTTTAATGAAAAATACTCCCCTATCTATTCACCACCCTATAAACTATGAGAAATCATAAATAATAAAGATCTAACAAAAAATAATAAAGTTATGTGAATAGGAGTGAAGGAGAAAATAATAATATTGATTAAATAAATAAAATAAATAATTGACTTATACTGAAAAACAAAGTGAAAAAAAAAATATAGTCTCTAACAGGCTGTCTACCTGGGCTATATCAGGTTATATCAGCCTGGGCTTCAATCTTCCCGAAGAGGTTGGACTGCCTACGTTGAATTTTAATTGCTGGTAGCTCGCAGTAGATTTATCGATTCCACTTCTAGTTCTCGATGTAATTGGACATTTCTTTCAAGCCAGAGGGAAATTTTACTGCGAAGGAATTCTATTGCGAATCTTACTTGCGAAAGGGCTTTGATTGTCCTGCTTGGATTTTTTTTTTCGGACTAGATAATGCTCCAACTTTGACTTTATGACTTTAAAAACTTCCATTAGTAAGGATCTTTGCATTGTTTCCCTAGTGCGAATAGTGTATCTGGTTTTCTAGTGACAATGGAACACAGCGATGGTAATTTTGCGTAGGTTTGCATTACTTTGACGAGCTTCAAGATATGCCTGAGTCGCAGGCAAGACTCCATTGCAATTCTTTACCTTTCAGAATCAGTTTAAATGGGCCTACTGGATATGAACTGATTGAAGTGATGTAACATATTGTCTTACGTGGTTTTTCTCACTCCATGATGGTTTTTCTGTGTGTAAAGATGGTCTAGTGGACTGATGCTGTGTGTGCATTCTCTTGTTAGCTCGCTGGTAACCTGGGGCGGCTCATGCTGCAATCCTTGTGTTCACTTGGGGGTCTTATAAATCGTATTATACACAGCCTTGTGGTGCTCTCTACGAGGGTTGTCCTTCCACCTCCACCCGCCACCCATTCGAGAAGAAAAGAAACACGTTCCTAAATGGTAGCACATTGCGGGTGTGACACCGTAACATTAGAAGCGGTCACTTTAAAATTAGTTTCCAGAGTCACTTTAGCGTTTCTTGGAGTAGACGTAGTGATCTTTTAATCATGTGGCAGTAAAAAAGTGAGGTAATGAAGGCCTCCAGGATATTACGCCTATCTTCGTTTCTGTCTCACCTCCATCGTTCCGAATATCTCTATATGGTTAATCATTCCATTTCAGACTGTTGATGTGAGTTGTGCTGGCTCAGACTTCTAATAATGTCATCCTGATGATGATGTTTAACCGGTTATATAATTATTACTATTTAAGAGACTCAAAAAACCTTTTTGTTTTTTCAAACCTCTTTTTTTTTATATTGTTACAGAATACATAATAATATAATGCAATACATTATATATATACAATTTACATTATATCTTCGTTTGCCGTATGGCATTATAAGATGAGCAGACATGGTCCGCTGAAGGCGGTTATACATTGGTGGCATGATAGCTGGGGAGCTTACAAGAAATGGGGAGGGGGCATTCCGGCTGGTGATGTGATGACTTGAAGCTGCTGAGCCCGAAGTCCTTCCCTCGACGAGGATGTCTACCAATCAAAAAACATCAATTTTTTTTTCTTTCATACCCTCCTGTAAAGATTTTAGTGGGTATTTGGTACGTACATATAGGAGGTATGCTATATGTATGTAGGGTGTGAAGGATACCTTGGATTGCCTTTTGGCATTATAAGGTTAGGTGAGGGGTCCAATGAAGGTTGTAACTTGGTTGGCTTACCCTAGTGGATTATTGGAACAGGGAGGGGCCGTTCCGCTAGTAGAATGATGAAAATTTAGACCTCAGGCTTGAAGAATCTAAGGCCTTCCCTCGTCGAGGATATCGACTAAGGGAACCGTGCTCTGCCACCTCCCAGGTCTAAATAAAAAAAAAATAGATAGCCGAGCGTTCTAAACCATAGACCTCTGGCACATAAATCAAAAAACATCAAGAGTAATTTTTGCATTTATGTTTCTGTTCTCATTTTTTTCATAGCGATGGAGTGTTCAGTTAATTTTAAATTCGTTCACGTATTACTGAAATTCCTGTACTAAAGCTGTGGCTGGTTCAGTAAAATTATTTTGAAGCTAGTTGGGGACAGGTTTAAAAAGAGTCAGTCCTATTCGCTGAAATGCCTGCTTAGCATTCAGGGCTCGCAAGTCCACGCAAGGCCTAGTAGTCTGCGCCAGAATAGTTGAAGCTTAGTACTGGATCTCAGCAATGTTCCTATTACTTATTATTTTTATGTTGTCTTGTTATAAGTTCGTTTTTATAAGTATATAAGAACCAGGGACGGCATTTTTATGTTTTCAATATTTCTATATGTGAGGGAGGAGCTTTCTATGAAAAGTTGATATATCCATTTAAAAGGTTTGTTTTTTATAATTAAAAATTCCACAGCTTTTATTTTCAATACTATTTATTTTATTTCCACAATTTTTAATAATAATTTTCCTTAATAATATATATTAGTTTTTAAAAGAAAATTCATCATATGCTTCATAGAAACATATTTTTTAGAATTTAAAAATTAAAAATTTAAATCTGTAACATTACAACCTATGAGTACATACTTTGTAAAGAAGTACTGTTACTAAGACCTACGGTTGTAAAAGGAGGTGATTTGGTCAGTATCACGCTTGACCGCCAGATTTTTACCCAATTTAAGAGGCTGGGTGGACCCCAGAAGGGCTCCAGAACCCACAGTTGACTCACGGCTACAGTGTAACAGAAAATCATTTTCTGCCCAGCCAGATTCGAACTCAGGTCCTTAGGGTAATCTACTTAGTATTTAAAATGTTTAAATATTTCACCGGTTTTGTATTTTATTTCTAAATATTTCCCATTAAACACATATTTTAGTCCATATTTCCCTCTTTTTTTTGTGTGTGTGTGTGTTTTTAAATACTTCACCATTTTTATATTTAATATTTATTGTGATAGTGAAAATAAAATACTTAATTCAGAGTACTTAACGAAATATTTTAATTTAAACCGATATCTAGAGCTATGGATAAAAATCAATCCTATAATTTTAATAATGAAAAGATTGTTCATCCTGTAGATGTTGGAAGAACCCCGAAACGTTGATGAAGAAATAAAGACATTAAAAGGAGGGACTTGTCAAGAAATCTAACTTATTTTCCTCTAAAATTCATATTTCTCTTAGCACTCTTTTTTATTCTAAAAGATTTAAACAAAGTATTGCAAATAAATTTTTATAATTATAATGTAGATAATTAAACTAATTGTAAAAATACAAATTCTACTTGAAATATTCGAATTAAATGTCATTAGAAAACCTGGAATTAAACATGTACAGGATGATGACTAATTTTTAAACTTAGTTGTCTTTTTCTATGATTTTCTTCTTGTATTATGATATTAATAAATACTTATGTTTACTTATTTCCAAATTATATTAAAATTAGGTGACTGACAATATGATATATTATGAAAATGATTTATAAGTGGCAACTATTCTGACAATATTAAAAATATTTAATATAAATATTAAATATTTTAATATGTTTTTACTATGTTTACTTTACAAATTATTTTCGTTATTGTGGCATAACTGCCGTCCCCACTACTCCCAATACCAACGGTCACTTTGTTTTTGACCGCCGTCAAAACAGGTATTGTGTCTCATCATTTGATTTGTATTTTTTTTTCTTTTTTCATCTCTCTATTTGTACTTTCTTTAATATTTCTTCTCTTATCTATCTGTTACTATTACCCTTTTCATTTACTATTTATAACTTTTAATTTTTCTTATTATATCTTACGTTTTTACATTTTATACCCCTGTTATTTTACACTTATGTTTTTTCGTTTTTGTAACTATAGTGTTTGTATCTTTTTTAGCCCTGACGAAGCCCTGCAACGTGGGGCGAAACGTTGGGTCAATGAAATAGTATAATTATCTACTATTTGAGTTTTTTTTTACCGCACCCGGACCATATTCCATTCAAATATTAAAAATAGTTTTGATTCGTTTTATTTCTGATTTCCTTCTGTCACCAATCCTTTATCAAATGTTCTCTTGCTTCGTGTAATTAAATATGAATATTAACTTTAAGATATTGCTTGATTGATTCAATGAGATATGTATATTTGAATGATACTTTAGAATGATGGATCTGACAGTTTCTGCTGATAACATTGGTAGACCTCCTGTTTTAGACTACTGATGAGCGCGGAATATCGATCAACGGTGGCGCCATGCATATGCATGTTCAGGCCGTGGATATGATATTATCCATCTAGGGTAATTACTTACTGATTACCGAGGTTAGGTGCAAAGCTTGGTCTCTACCGAGGCATCCAAACCTAATTACTACTTAAATTAAATAAACGACAAAAAGTCATATTGAGAAATGAAAAATATTAAATATTAAAAAAATAACAATAAAATATTTAATATTTAAAATATTAATACAGTGTCATTGAAACTATTATTATTTTAGTAAAAAAATAAATTTAAAATATAATAACTGATACAATCACAAAGAAGACGTAAATATTATATTTTTTAAAAAGTATAAATTAAATCTATACCGCTACGAAACATGAAGAGTTAGTATTGCAGTGCATTATAAGGAATTACTGTTACTAGACTAATGGTTGTACAAGGTGATTTGGTCGAAATCACATTCGATCGCCTGATTTTACTGAATTAAGGGTACTTAATTTACTTTAGTAGGCTGGGTGAATCCCAGTCAGCTTCCAAACCCGCTGGGCTGACTCACGACACAGTGAAACAGAAAATAATTATCTGCCACGGCCGAATTCGAACATAAAACATTTAAAGAACATGATAACTTTTTTTTCAATGTATTTTTCTTTTTCGTTTGATATTGTTGACTATAATCATAACCGTTTTTAAATGTATTTTTTTTTTTATTTAAAGTAAACCCCATTTTTCATTTTCTTAAAATATAAAATAACCCCTTTTTCAATGAATTGTAATTTACTTAAGCCACATTAGAACAAATATATCCTTTTTTTCCTAATCAAATATCCGCTACGATGTAATATTATAATCACTTAAGACAAAGCCTTAATAATTAAAGGCTTAAAATCCTTTTTTTTATTGTATTTTTTTATTCACATAAAAAATATTAGGAAAATACTTTTTTAAAACATACTTTAAGATAATATTTTTTAAAATATAAACTATCTAAACATAAATTTAAAGAGTTATAGTTATAATTATTTATACTTTATAAAAACACGTTTCTAACTCAACAAACTTTTTTGAAATTAGTAGGGTATCGAAAAAATATGGGGTACGTCTATGTTATGAAAATCTTATTTTGTGACTAGAATTTTCATGCAGTTCAATTTTCTACTTAGTAATTAAAGAAAAAATATGTTAGACTGTTTCAAATACTTTTTAAATTATCTAATATAAATTTCGATATTCAATGTAAAACCTTTTTAAATATTTATGAAAAGGGAAACCTCAAAGCCTTCCATTGAGATGGGTAGAGCCGTTACAGCCGGGTATTCAACATTTATTTATTTTTTACATGAATGGAAATTATTACTTTTATAAAACGACTAATTTTAGGATCAATTGAATTTATTTTATTTATATATATTATAGTATCAGTGTTTAATTTATTTATTTGTTTTTTCTCCTATATTATACTGAAACCTTTGTTTTCTTTTTAAATTAACATTTGTAACAAAGCTTCACCTTTCAACATCAATAAAATAGAAACCTTTAAGAAAAAAAATAAAAAACAATTTACTTGATATACTTTTGCAGTTAGTTTCAACTTTTGATAATAAATAGTTGAAAAGAATAATTTAGTAAATTTGTATTCTATTAAAATTCTACTGGTAGTTTTAATAAATTAAATTCAAATTCATCAAATATGGTAGAAAGATGTTACTCATACTCTCTACCTTCCATAATAGTTTTCATAGAAAATTTATCATAAAAAATAAAAATTTCATTTGATATTTATTCAACGATAATAACATATGTCAACAAAAAAGAAGTTTTTTACTGAGTTTTATATGTTAAATTTTTATTTCTTGATAAAATGGTAGTAAAATTTATTTCTTATGATTTTACCATATAAAATGTGATGTAGTAACAAGAACAATGTATTGAATTTTAAGCAAAATTCTATAACTTTTTTCCCATTTTCTAAATAGCTTCAAAACTATGAGCATTTCAGAATATTACGATTGATTTTTTAAGCTGTTAAAATTTTCTAAAATTTGAGACTAAAATTAGATCTGTACGACTTTTACTTTATAAAATACAACTCTCCTAACATCCATTATTTTCCTCATCAGTAAAAACTAATGAGATTGTCTATTATTTCGTTAAATACTGTATAAAAATAAATAAAAGTAACTTATTTTAGGATAGTAAATATTAGTATTATATTATCATATTATAAGTAGTAGATATTAGAATTCTTTACACTCGGTTTGCATGGTTTAATTTTCTGTTTTTTAGAATTTCAACATGTAATAACTCCAATTTGAAATTTTCTTTGTCTAATCTCACTTTGTAGTTATCTTTAATATTTAAGAGAACCATTGAGCCTTAATAGATATTGAAATTTGACATAAAGAACACTAAATAAAATTCCTGTTGACTAGTGTAATTTGTGGAAATAATATATCTTGTTTTCTCGCCATTATGAAAGTTTTAAAATATAGCAAGGTAAAATGATAAATGTGTTTTACCATCTGACATTTGTTATTTTACATATTATTTAAGAATTTTAATATAGGAAGATAAAAATACGATATTAAAATCGATTTATGTTGAGCAGAAATATTACAATTAAAATATCTTGAAATAAGGCAAAAAGACCTTAAGAAGTAGATGAAAATAGAAAGATGAATCTATGAAAAAACTATAAAGTATTTTGTAAACTTTTTATCGAAGTAAAAGAGAATTATTTCTTTCTCTAGTGAAAAAAAACAGCAGAAATCTTTGTTATTTATAGTTTTAATATAAGTTTTTAACACAATTAATCGAAATAAGGATCTTATGTATTAAAATAATGTATAAAAATCTGATAAAATATATGGATAATATCAATGCTTTGAATTTATACCTAACTAAAATTAACTTATTCCAATAATAAAATGAACTATAATGATCCAATCAGCTCCCAACACTTTATTTTAATCTTCCTACGTTTCGGCCCTAAGGTTATTATCAAGGAAATAACCTCAATTATTGCCTAGTTACAATTTCTTTAAAATATGTCTTTTATTTACAGAATAATTGCCCATACCATATATTAAACAAACACTATCAATACAAAAACTATTCTTTAATATTTTTACCCTTTTTTACTTGACAAATTTTTAAATCATTCAGTTGCTGGAGCGTATCTCCACTCACCACTTTCAAACAATTAATTAATACATCTGTTAAATTAGTAAAGTTGTCTTATGCATTTAATTCCCCCACACCATTTAACTTAGAATCGTTATTATTATAAATGGGCATGTCCTGGAATAGATAGAGAAAATTGTCAACTTTAGTATTTTATTTTTATTTTTTATTTTGAGTATCAGATTAAAAACTAACGGAAAATATTTTAAAATTATTAACCAGACACTAATATATATGAGGTGTTGAATCCAACTGAAAGCCACGAAATCTGTTTGAAGTAAGCTTCAAAGAAAATCTAAACAAATAAACACAAAGTGGCTCGGATATTAACATTTATTTGGTGGGGCTAACAATACAAAATATAAACATACAATCAAAGTAAAACATATAGAAATAAAATAAAGAATAGAAATTAAAAATAAAATTCCTTCAAATAAAAATCAAATGAACAAACTGAATTATGAAAAGAAATAAACAAATTAACTAAATTAAGAACTATATATTAATAAAATACTGACTCCCATAGATCAGAAAATAATTTTTCTTGTTGTAACAGTGGTGTAGGGCTATTGCTACGAAGTTATCGACGCAGCTTTCATATAAAACTTTTTTAATTGCTCAAAAGATGGTGACCCCATGTCCATACAGATTAACAATAAAATGTCTAAATAAACGTATATCGCACGCAGATAGGGTTCGGTAAATGAATTAATAAATAATAATAATTAATTAACTAATAGTGACTAAACAGCTGATTTAAGACCATAGATTGTTGACCCGTTGCTAGGCGACACCAACCATATAACATGCACTAGCCGTTATTCATAAACTTAAATATTATAAAACAAAATGTATAATGTATATGAATCTTCCTATATATACAAAATAATCTAAATAAAAGTATACAAACTATATTAATGTAATTAAATTAAACACTAATTTTATTTACAGTGTATTTACGAATTAATTATTAAATTTGGCGTGAACATGAGCCTTTGTCTATAAAAACACGAACAACAGGATTCGCAAAAGAGCTGAGTGGGGTTTGAAAGAGACCCCAACTATAAATAATTGGGTCTATACGAACCCTTCAATAGCAGAGCGCCAACTCTCCTAAATCAACGATGACAATGAACGGATAGACGGACAAGACAGACCACGGCTGATTAAATTGTAAATGGGACAGACTACAGCTTGCTGGACAAAGGTAGTCTTTCCGTATACAAATGCAAATGCCTATGGGAAAAGGCACATGGCTGAGTAGAGAAGGATTGGTTAGTGTCGGAGATTTTCGTCCAAACAAAGCATATATTTGTAAGATAAAAATAGAACAGATTTTAGATTCTAGTTTTTAAAAAATCCTTAGATTCGTTTTTCAATCCTAAATTTCAATTGATTTGCTGTGATTGTAAGTGATGGTTAGGGATAGAATAGCACTCAAAACGCACTCATATTTTTTTTTAGGAAGAACATGTTAAAATTAGGTGTGGCAGGAATATAAATATAAAGGTGCTAGTGCTCGAGTACCGAACTATACTTCGAATTAATTATATTTCATTTTTTAATGTAAATAAAATATTTACAATAGTTGTATGTTGAACAGCCATTTACTTTGCAATAATTTGACTTCTTCATAAAAAAACTCAATGAGGAGGTAAATATACTAGAACATGTTTATAAAATATGAATATTATAATAATTACAGAAGTTCATTACTTTTAATTTGATTTTTTTTATCTTTCTAAGTTCACTTCATTGCTGTTTGATTATTATAAAAATGTATTTAAACTCATATTTTAGTAAAAATAAAAGTTTTGATAATAGTTAACAGGTGTTTTGCAGATACCGCGTATTTAAGGGCAACACAATAAACAATTGAGACCTAATTTTTATCCCCAATTATACTTGTTCTAATATTTATTAATTTAATTAATAACAAATTCTTATAAAATTGGACATATTTTGAAAGTTTAAGCTAAAATTAAATAATAACTGCACTTTAACAGTTTTTGTCAATTTTTTATTTTAAATTCAACTAGTCGATAGTTTTGATTGTCCGCCATAGAAGTTATGAAAACATGAAATTTCTTTACAAAATAGACTTACAAATTGTCCAGAAAAATAAATTTTATTTATTTCAATAAATAATGTACTAATAATAATTTGCATTTTTGCATGATTTAGTAATATTAATAATTGAAAAATATATTTTTTCCCTTATTTGCTGGTTTATATTATCATGGTGAAAAAATTATTGAATGGTGTGAATGGAGTTGAGATTGTCACTTTTACTACTTTGGAGTATATTTGTAATTTAAGATAAACTATGATTGGATAATAAGATGCTACAAATATATTTGTATTTTTATATTTATCTTCTAATATATTTTTTTAAATATTTTTATTTATTGATAAATATTACAATCTGCTACACAGTTGTGGGCAATAGGTAATAGTGATGAATGATGACATTCATACTTAAATAAAATGATGATAAAAATAAATAAATAAATGAAAAAAAAAATCTCTCTTAAAATATATACAAACAGAAGGATAAACAACATGAACATAATCAAACTATGTGTATGCAAAAATAAATAAATAAAATAATATACTCTCTAATCACATTTACACTCTTATATACAATATTTACTCAATCGAACTGAGGATCCCTAAGCCCACTCTATCCCACAAGTGTGATGGGTAGAGCAGAGCTCAAAAGATCCCAGCGCATCCCTCTCGCCGCTGATCTGGTAGTGAGCAAGTGCTCTAATTTATTGACAGCTAACTTTTTCGATAAATGACTCATATAGTAATTTGTAAACAATTTAGAATAAGGAACTAACCCTTCAAAGGTCACTGGCAAAACATATTATACTTTTTAGTAATACAGATTATTTTACTATGCGATACATAATTTATAATACATAAATGCTATATAAGAATTGCGAAAAACTAAATTTTAAATATGGAGGATAACTTGCGGCGCCTACAGCCCACATTTCCGACATCTGATGAAGACATATCAGTCGTGAGGGTTTAGCCCTCCCAACAGCGCCGGTACTTCTTTAAAGATATTACCTGCCTTAAAAATGCTGACTTTAAAACGTGTATTTTTATTTTCACAAAATATTTCTCTTCATATACGAATTTACCTTAAACTTTGAATATGTCCTACAAGAATTTTAAGAATTTATATTAAAACTTCACCAAAGACATTTTCATCAAAATAAAAATATGCAGAATATGAAGATATGAGAGGTTAAATTCTCTAATACCTGAGGAGTTTTCCATGGAAAGTTAATAAATCTGCTCTCAAATGTGTTTTTTACAAATCGAAATTCTATAATTAACATAAAAGAATTTTTTTAAATTTTACCCAGTCAAATTGTGGTTAAAAATCAGTATATTTTTGAGTATTGAATACAAATATTCAACAGTTGCCTGAGAATGACTTATTTACATTCTTACTATTACTTTACTAGTTATTTGAAATGTTTCGAGTATTGTTTTCTTTACTCCAACAGTTTGAGTACAAATAAAGTAAGGCTACTCCGTTACTAATGTACAATTTTCCCAACTTTATTTATAACCCTTTTCTCTCTGATAAAATTAAGAGTCAACGTTTATTTTAGGGAATGTTTACCTCTTATAAATATTAATCATAAAACAAAAATTAACCTGAAGGTCAAAAAAATGGTAAATTAATACTGAAGGTGAAAGTGACGAAACTAAACTCATAATTATCAATTGTTAAATGGAAACCTAATTGTTTTAATAGTCATGTAAGGCCCACCAGGCTTATTTGGTAATAAATAAATTTTAAAAAAAGAGATATATTTTTCAAAAAAAAATAAAAAATAAATTATTGGAGAAGTTTGTCGGGGGGTGCGGTCAGCAAAGAACAACATAAATAAACAAAATCATATTAATTAATTTTATGCCGACGTTTCGACCTGAATTTCAGGTCTTCATCAGGGGTTATGGCGTAGAAGCTAGGCCTGCAACTCGAAAAAAAATAAATAGATAAAATAGTGGCAAGGCACGTCTTCTGTTCTTTCATAGTTTTAATTTTTAACTGTATCCTGCTTTAAATTCGTAACGAATCGCCGAGCACAGATTTATGCGATATCGACTGAAAAAAAAACGCACAAAGGGACGAGGAAATTTTCTTCAGTTCCAGCGGCTTGGAAAGAAAGGTAGAAAATGAAAGGGGGGTTGATTGGAGAGACTGGATCAGAGTGGCATAAGAAGAAGGCTCTAGCAATGGGAATCGATGAGAGGGCAAGTCCTCGAAGGCTCAGTGGTCAAACAATAGTCAACCTCTGATTGCAGAAAGGTTCCCGACCCTTCTCCAAACGCTGCTTTGAGCTCAGGTGTTTGATTGCAGACCGGTTCTGCGAACCAATCGACCCTGCCTCATATAGTCATTGAATGGGCTAAACGTAGCTAACACATGTTTTATTAGTAATACATAAATAGTATTTTTAAAAAATCAGTGGTGGTTTTTCTCACAACTTTCGCTTCACTACTGATAGTACAAGAGCCGACATTTGTTTCAGGCAGAATTCTCTAACCAACAATGGGAGCGGTTCCCCAAGCTCACGTAGAAGTTCCAGTGATGAATTTCTGATAGGTAAAATTTTCGTAAGAATACTAGGTTTCCATCCGGAGGGTCCTAATGGGGATAGTTTCTGCAACCAAATGTCTCAAATTGAAAATTAGAAATGTAGGTGAAAGTGATACGTTAGTATTCTGGATATAACAAATAGTACAAGAGCCGGGAAGAAAAAAAGGCAGTTATCTCACCTCAATTTTTGATTACTGTAATGAAAACTAATGTACTAGTCAAAACTGATAAGTCTGCCAAGTATAGCTGGGGGGAATAAAAAATGGCGGCTGTTTCAAAAACAGTAATTTTTCATTCAGAGCTCTATATCTTAAAAACTACCAACAACACTAGAAAATCTAACAGAAGATTATTTAAAGAAGAGTAGATTTGCTGAAATATAAGCCCTAAAAGAGCTATTTACATCGCATAGTTCTCGAGATAAAGCTTTTTAAAAAGCAAAATTTCTTAAAAATCTACTGAAAGATTAGTAGTAGAGAGAATATGGGGGAGCTGGCACACTTTTTTGTGGAGGGAGTTCCTCGACTTACCACCAGAGCGCTGTTAGTTCAGACGGTGACCGCTAGATAGCAGC
>NW_027108357.1:0-1177 GCF_000696795.3 Halyomorpha halys | reverse complement strand
AGGTCATGATAGATAATTTTATACATCACAAAGGAAGAATCAGTAAGGATTTTATGTGGATTGGATACGAGAGGAATTCGATGGCTTACTGGAGCCCCGGAGCTCAACACCATGATTCGAAATGCTTAATGATTAGACCGTTTAGTACAAGCGCCCAAGAGGAGAAGAAAGGCAGTTATCTCACCTCAATTTTTGATTACTTTAATAAAAACTATGTCTAATTATCAAGTAAATAATCAAAATTCATGAGTCTGCAAAGTATAGATAGGGGGAATAAAAAATGGCGGCTGTTTCAAAGCGATAAAAAAAACTAATTTTTCATTCGGAGCTCTATATCTCAAAAAGTAGGAACAACACAAGAAACCCTAAGAGAACGTGATTTAAAGAAGAGCAAATTTTCTAAAATATGAACCCTAATAGAGTTATTTACGTTAAATAGTTTTCGAGATATTGCTTTTAAAAGCAACATTTCATAGAAATGTTGTATGGGACGTACTGAAAGATCAGTAGTTACTGAATTTATTTTGAAAAATTTATATCTCAAAAACCATTTGACGTACCATTAGCACTCAAGTCAAAGCTAGTTTAATGAGCTATAAAGTAGTTTATGATGTTTATCTTCGTAGGAGTAATAGTTTACATGAAATTTGCTAAAATTAATTGATTTATGGCTGTTCGAACAAATTTTCATTTGCCAAATTTATATTCATGTGTGAATATAATAAAAACTTCTACCTCTACGAAGATAAATGTCATAAACTACTTTATAGTAAGTTAAATTTCCTTTATTTGGAGTGTTGGTAGACATATGTGCGTCTTATGGATCTAGAGATATATTTCTTCAAAAATCCAACATTTTATACGAACAACTATAAATAAACATTTTGTGAGTTTATTTTGTCAAATATCATAAAAACTACTACTCCTACAAAGATAAACATAATATTCTATTTGGTAGCAAAATTTTCATTTGCATTAAGCAAAGCTTTAATTTGAGCGCTGGCAAACATCTGTACGTTCAATGGTGTCTGAAATGATGTTTTTCATTAATCAAACATATTGTCCGAACAACTATAAATCAGTTTATTTTAGCAAATATCATGAAAATTACTATTCCTACAAAGGTAAAGGTCCTAAACTTATTTATAGTTCATTAAAATAGCTTTAATTTGAGTGC
>NW_027108356.1:0-7043 GCF_000696795.3 Halyomorpha halys | reverse complement strand
ATTGATCTTTCGAATAAAAAAAAAATTTTGATTACAATTTAATTTTTTGTGTTATTTTTTACAATTTCAAGTTCTATCGGGCTTAAAAAAACACCCTATATGTGTGTGTAACAAATACGAATACGGGACGAATCTTACATTTGGAAGAGCAAAGATCAAAAAAACGAAAATAAAATTTAACTCTTGGTTACACTGATGCTACACACGTACTGCACAAATTTTTCCTTATCCAAATCCAATGATAATAAATTACACACCTCAATATTTACGAACAAATGCAGGATTGATATAGATGGTTAGAGAATGAGATAAAGATTATGCAGTCATTTAACAACTTGTAGCTGTGGAGAACGAGTGAAACATTATATTGGATACTAAAATAAGTTCGTTGCGTTTTTCAATATTTCAATTTAATCCTCTCTGTGTCCATAAAATCATGTTTTCTTAGTCAATAATGTTTACATTAAAAAAAAGATTAGTTAAGGTGCTTTAATGCATCAGTTTCAACCGAGATTCCTTATCTTTAAGTGATATTTTGCTCGCTCAAAATGGAGGAGAAAAAAAATCATTTTCGTCATTTAATGATTTTTTATTTCCGGAAAAGGTAATCCGTTGCACAGGCGGTTAACGAAATCTGCAGTTTATGGCGATGATGCTTTAGGAGAAAGCATCGTCCGTAAGTGGTTTGCTCGGTTCAGAAACGGAAATTTTGGCTTGGAAGACGTATAGCCCTCGTCTTTCAACTGTTGATAATGATTAAATTCAACCATTGGTCACAGACAATCCACACTCTATGTCACAGGATGTCGCAGAACTGTGCCCGGTTGGAACAAATAAAGGCAGTGTTGAGCAAAAGTGTCCAGGATTAGTTAATGGTAAAGGCAGAGTTTCCCATCACGATAACGCCCGTTCACACGTGTCTTTGCAGATCCGGCAAAAATTATTGGAGTTTGGCTGGGATGTGATCCCCACCACTCTATTCACCAGACCTTGCCCCAAGAGATTTTCACTTATTTCGAGCTTTTCAAAACTCTCTTAACGGAAACACTTTAATTCGCTGGAGGACTGCAAAACGCACATAGTGGATTTCATTACGCCAAAATCTGAGTTATGGAAGAACGGAATTGAAAAATTACCTGAAAGATGGTAACATGTAATAGATCAAAATGGTTCATTTATAATTGATTAAAAATATTTACAGGAATCTGAAGTTTCTATTGAAATCCCCAGTAAAAAACGCTACGAACTTATTTTACAACCCAATATATGTTGTTGATATTATAATAGGGAAACAAAATTGGAAGAATGTATGAAACGAATTTCTTTTAAAGTAAATTTAAACTTTTCTATAATTAATCATAAATCCGGCAAGATTCGCATTGACGTTTGCAAAATAATGATATTTGAGTTACTAAGTTGTGGTTTTCGTGGTATACATATAATGGGACCACATACACTGAAGCTGACTGTATATTCAGTCCTGGTACAATCAGAAGGTCTCTACAATGCAATAGGGAAGGTATACTGGATAGGAGGTGAATTGACAGAATGATTAGCAAGTTTTAGGGATATTCACCGTAAATCCTCGAAGGACGGAAACTCTGGAAGTTATCCCCTTGGAGGATTGAAACTCCACTCCCTAAGACGTTCCTCCGTGCAAAAGTAGCCATACCTACAGATATTTACTGTAGATCCTGGAAAAAGGACAGATGGGGTTGTAAGGAGGATTGATACAGAGAAGGACGGATGGAGTAATTACAAAATATACTCATTGAAATAAAATTTCTAGAATGTACTGATCCCCTAATGTATATTATCACTCACTACTCCCTAAGGAGGAAAATCCCTCAAGGGGATTTTCATACTAGTCAAATTTGTATTAGCCCTACTTATGAGCTTTAATATTCCATCCAGAGATGCTACATACAATGAGTTAGCTTTTAGTGGATCAGATGATTTCTATTCTATCTTCATTTATTCAAATAATACATTTAAAATATTACATCATATGACATGGATATTATATTTGTATCATTGAAGTATTTAAAATAAATGAACATATTTCAATATAGTATGTTTGATGATGCTTTCAACTGTTTCGGCAGCACTAAGTAGTGAAAGCATAGACCAGTAATAGGGATATCGCTACATGTTCTACATACTAATAACTATACAATTTCAATTTGATTTTCGCTGTGCCATGGAAGTGGTATGTGGTTTATCACCTTTCAATTTAAAACGGAAGAGTGATTCTGATAGCAAATTAGATTTTAAGACGAAATCATAAGAGGAAATATTTTGATCTGATGCGTCCTGAAGGCGTAAAGAGCTATAAGTATATTTTTTTATGTGTATAAGTACATAAAAAGTTATGCTAAATAAACAATTATTTATTTTCCGACGTTTCGACCCACTTTGTAGAGCTTCATCAGGGCTGTTCAAGTTGATAGCTTTGGTGACTTGCATATTTTTTTGGTTTAGTAGTATATACAAATTAGGTGAAATAATGCTTTTCTAAATGAGACACAGTAAATCGATTATATAAAGTTCAACCTACGGAAGTGTGAAGTGTAATTATTTACATCCAATTAGTTTAAAGGTACTAGAACGGAAAAAAAAGAACCTTTTACAAAAGAACAGATTAATTTATAATGACCCAGGGAAAATGTAAGACCTAGAATGAAATATTTTCCTGATGTAAAAGACTCTGCTTTTAATTGGAGCAGTTTTTAAGTTACGTAGAGGAAATATTCCCTTTGAAAACATCATAAATTTAAATAAAATTTTTTCCTTTAAATATTTAATTTTTATTTATATGATCGCAAAAATAAAAAATATTTTGTTTCAAATATGACATTTTTAATGGTCAATCTTCAGAAAACTGTTCTATAAAATATTAAAAAATATTTTCCGATATGACATAAAAATATATATTCATGTTGACCGATATAATTGAAATATAAGGGAGGCTGGAATTGAAAAAAATGACAAACTTTATAACAAATAACATTATATAAATTACTGAATAGGCGTCCGAGTATAGCTATTAAATATTTCCCTCTGTTTATAGGTTTAACTGCTCTATTAATTTTATTACCATTTCAACCTTCTACTAGATATGGTAAAATAAATATCTCATGTTTTAAAAATCTGGTGCAGTGCGTGCACACAACTTTTACTGGTAAAATAAGTCCCTAAATTTTGTTCAGATTAGTGATCAGGGATAGAATTTATCGCTATTTTAGTAATTTAAAAAAATAGTTAAAAGATTAGGAAAGACAAACATTTTAATTATAAAAATTCGTATTTTGGTCCTGTCAAGAATAAAACAGTAAAGCAGACGAAATCGTAATGGAATATGGAAAGATCGGCGTTTCCCGTTAGAATCGGATATTATTATTTTTCCTTTTGTCTCCTTAATTTATTCATAAAATTCTTTCATATTTTTTATTAATTTATTGTTAATCATTACCAACAGTTGGAACTGTTTATTTAAAAACAATAATTTAGGTACTTCCAATTCAAATGTTTTTAAAAATATGCCTTAAAATCCTTTCAGCCTATTTCAAAGAGGACAAGACCTATTTGAAATTAAAGACTATTCAATTGTACGTTGATATACATAGTTTAATCAAAATCGTTTTAATCGAAAAAATAAATGAAAATCGATTCTATGAAGTCACATTTCCAGTCAGTCGATTTCATCGAAAAATTCCTTCCATAATCCCGGCGTTTACCTCAAAAATGTAATTTAAGTTTCGTAGGACTTACCATTTTTAAACTAGGCTACACGCATATAGATTATTTTGCCAAATTATGTTTTTTTGGACTCAGGAACCTCAAAGCATGTATTTCCATCCAAAAATTGAATTCCAAATTTTGCATGATCGAAATACTTTCTTTTACTATATATTCTATATATACTTGAGTGAATGTAAATTTTTTTCAGGTTTATTTTCCAGTTTTAGCTAATAAAAAAATTTAGAATTTATTAATGGTTCAATTAATTATTTCTTATTGAATTTATTTATTATTTATCCTCCCTTATAGCATCTTTTAAACACTATTTATTTCTTAACCTGCGTAATTTACCAACATTTATATATTCTTAGATGCTTTTCCTATAAGTTACTTATTGATTAATTAATAATTAAGGAACAAAATATTTTTTAAAATATAACTAGGCTCATGTTATTAATAGTCATGCCATATTAATAGTTATTAAGTTATATATACACTACTTTGTTAGGTGGTGGTTATGATGTGAGCCCTAGAATTGATAAATCGTATAATTTTTGGTTTTAACTATCAAAAAGAATTGAAAAATGTTTTAAAAAAAATAACAATATAACAGTGCAAATAATTTATGAAAAATTATTTTAATAAAACCTATGTAATTTATACACCAAATATTACATTAACAGTTATACTATCATATTTTTAATAAGAATTTCGTAAGCAGGGAATATAAATATAAAAATACATATTTTAAAAATAACCGAAATTATTATGTGCAAGAGCCAACTGAGAGAATGATTGATTTCCACCATGGCTTTCTTATGAGCGCGTTTCAGCAAAAGACGTAATGATCTTAATCAAACTTATTTATCTAAACATTTATCATTACCTTTGATTCCATAATTTTTTCAATAAATATTTTTTGGGAATAGGAATATTACTACTAATAACACATATTTTTAAAAACAACGGAAATTTATTGTGTTTAAGAGCCGAAAATTACATATTGTGCTTAGATGTAGAGAGTGTCCTAGTAGTAGTAGGGATAGCTAGAGTAAGCGGAGTATCCTGGGTAAGCGGCGGAGTAGGCGAGAGGAGCGTTGTATCCGGTGTAGGAGTATGGGTAGCCTCCGTAGAAGACCTGCTTCTTAACCCTCTGGGCCTCTTCTGGGAAGGCGACGACGCAAGCGATGGCCAAAGCCACGAAGAACTGCAAGAGGAGAAAGTGTAAAGTAAATAGAAGAGGATCTTAAGTATAAAGGAAGTAGAACATGTATATTTTATACAGTTTTGAATAGAAGAGCAAGTAATGGATTATTTAATTATTAAATTTGAAAAACACAAACGAAATGATACTTACAAGGAATTTGATGGAAACCATTGTTGTAAGATATCTGTTATACTTGTCCAGTAGAACTGATGCTACTCTGGAGTGCTCGCCTGCTATATATACTCGAAAATTCCAAGGTCTTAGCGTTTAGGACAGACCTTTGGCATCAAACCTGTTTGTTGAATAAAATACTGATGGATAGCTAGTAAGGTTTTGCGTTCTTTATCGCAAATTTAAGTAAAGTATTGTAATCGGATCAAAGTTTAAAAGTCTAAGTTTCAATAGATATATCTATACGTTTTATTCACTTGAGCCATAAATAAATAAAAAAAATTCCATCTTTGGTCTGGGTCAGTTTGTGCCATGAAAATTTTGAAGGGCACAATCTTTTTCTCTTTTTATGTACGTTTTGGGTTGCTAATATATGTTAACACAATAGCTGGAAGGGGTGTATTTAACGAGATTCTAGTATTAAAAATCTACTGACAATTTTGAAGAAACTTGCTTAAATTTTGTATTTCTCTTTTCGGTTGGCACTATAAGCATTGAAGATTTTTTGACGCATAATAAGATATTTTACTTGGCACACAGATGGTTACCCAACCTCACATAGGTATGGTTTCTATAATGCAGCGGCAGGGTACCATTACCTACACACACTGTCAACATTGGGACCAATTTGGCAGTTTCCTTTCCAACGACTCATTCTGGTTCAAATTAGTTTTAATCCATAGATTATTAACTAAGCAGTAAGAGAGATGTACTAGGATCTAGAAGATTCTGAGATCTGATGCTGTTGATATAGTATAGGCTTCGGTATTTATTTGTTATTGTCACATATCTCAATTATTATTACTTGTTCGTATTGGATTGTGTGTACATCTATATCTCTATTACTTATTGCCAAGATTGTGACAGTGTTTAATATTTATCAACCAACAAGCTAAAAAATCAGATTCAAGAATTGTGGTTGTTCAGAGTCAGGCACAAGAGGATATTTCGTTATCTGAAACAGACCAAACCTTCTTAAGGATATGAGAGCTCTCAATGCGATTTACGATTAAGATACTTTGAATTGGTTCATCACTCCTACACCTGGTCGAGGGGATTTGTCCCTCCTAGTTGGTTGACGGCCCACACATAGAATAGAGAAAAGGGGAAGACGATAAGATGCTTTCCGCCTCGAGTGTTATACATTTTAAATGATCACCCGTTACTTTACTGTGCATTAACTTTACTAAACCTTTTGTAAACTTCTTGGCCTTCTCGACCGCCCTTCAGAAGTCTTGTAAATAAAGTCCTTTATATAATATACATAAATGATTTACCGTATTTTTCAAATTATGAATATGGTCGGGGGTGCCATTTGATCGCACCCCCGACCATATTCATAATTTGAAACAAAAAAATAGTTAGCAACTATTCATTTACCGAGGTTTCGCCCCAGTTTGTAGAGCTTCAACAGGGTTTAAAGATAAAAAATCACTAAAAACAGTTTGACATTGAATAATAAGATACTAAAAATTAAATTAAGGTGGAGATAAAATTATGTAAATGTTTTTTTTACTTCACCTTGTAACCTCTTTAAGTTGAGCTGAGGTTATGGGCTAAGCAGTTTTCAGGGAATTAGTACCTTTCAGAGCATGATTCAAAAAACAAATTTCGATATGGTCTGTCTGTTTCCCGATTATCTCGTGAGCGGGTGGTCTGAATAAGTTACTTCTATAAGGACTTTTTAAAGGAAATTGAACTCTCTAAAATACAAAATAAAATATTTTATACTAAATAATTCAAAAACACTATCCAAATTATAGTCTCAAAACATTTATTTCATTTACACGTCCAACGTTTCGGCCAATTCGGCCATCTTCAACCTCTCCGAAGTTGTAATAAAAGTGTATAAATAGTGGTAAAAGAGAAATAATTTGACTGTGATTTTTAATGTATTTTTGACTTATTAGATATAAATTTTTGA
>NW_027108355.1:5761-6650 GCF_000696795.3 Halyomorpha halys | reverse complement strand
GGTAGAACCCTAATCATATTTTGACACAAGAAGATTTCTTGGCCATCTTCTTTTCAAGCACCTTAGGAATAGAGCAAGGGATTAGGAAGTTTATAATGGAAGGTTTATATCTAGTTCGGGGTACATCGGTTACACATGGAACATTAAGGTCTTTATGGATGATTTTATTTGTGACATAGTAAGGAGCATTGAGGATTTTAAGAAGGATTTTGGATCGTAAAGATTAGATACAAAAGTAATTCAATGGCTTAGTGGAGCCCCACAGCACAACTCCAGATAGGCCTTATTATAGTCATATAGATCTGTCTAAAAATATGTCTATTTCAGACTTCTGTGAGAATTGGGAAGAAAATTAAAAATCATAATTACATTTAATTTAATCCCATCAAATCACCTTTACCCTACTTCGTAAACCTACTAACTCCCCACAGTATACTTCAATAATGTTGCCCTTACCGCTGTAAAACAGATCCGCTACCCTTTGACTACATTTCGACTATTACAGCACTTACTAGACAAACGGTCCAAACTTCCAATTATAAGGCCTATCTGGACATACGGAGTTGAGATTTAGGGCTCCACTAAACCTTCGAATTCCTCTCGTATCTAATCCTTACAATCCAAAATCCTTAATGCTCCCTACTTAGTCACAAATAAAATCATCCACAAAGATCTTAATGTTCCATTTGTAACCGATCTAGCCCGAACCAAATATCACTCCTTCCATTATAAACACCCTAACCACTCAAACCCCCTAGTTTCTAACCATGCATCTTCTTCCATTCCTGACAATCCTCCGAGGCGCCTGAAACGAAGATGGCCATGAGACCAGCTAATGTAAAATGTCATTAGAGTGCTACCAATGGGTAGTTTCTCTACACGCCTGTAA
>NW_027108355.1:2210-3391 GCF_000696795.3 Halyomorpha halys | reverse complement strand
AGAGCCAACGTGTCGCCCCATATTGCAGGGCTTCATCAGGACTAAAAAAGATACAAACACTTGATTGATATAAACATAAATGAACAATTAAAAAGATGTACAATAAAACGTAAAAATTAAATAAGAATCATAAAAGGTTGCAGACAATTGATTAAAACGGAGATAATAACAGTACAAACTAGATAGGGAAAAAAAGAGTTCGAAAAAGGGGATTAGAATAGAATCAAGAATAAAGGAAGATAATTGGCAATACAGAAAACGTTCTTTTCTTACTTGAAGTCAGAGCGAAAGTGAACTGTTAATAGGATGTTAAAGAGGAGTAGTGGGGATTGACGGTTAAAGTACGTTACAATTGAAAATAGTTTAAAAATAAACAGTATAGAAAATTAAAGAATTTGAAGATAGGCAAACATTACATGATAATATACATAATAGGGGGGAGAAAAAAATTATTATGTATAATATCATTTAATGTTTGCCTATTTTGAATATTTTTTTAAATTGTCTATACTGTTTACTTTAAAATTATTTTAATCACTTATATAAACTAATAACAAACAGTATACCCAAACTGGGTTAACTACATTCACAGTAGAGTACAAAAACAAAAACATCACTGGATAGTTAACAATATAAAAGAAACAAAAACTATACAGTCTATTGTGAAGGTAGGTATCCAGCTCTAAGTATGTATAAGCTTTTGTGTTACATATATAAGAAGTTTAAGATCCAATCATCCATTTATGGTATGAAGTATATTATTTTTATGGAGATAATTTCAATATTGACATTTCTTCAGTGTTATGTAAGTCGCGTTATGCCTGTTTACTTTAACCTTAAATCATTTCTTAGAAACAGATTCCATGTAGAAATCCTTTTTTATATAAAGACCATTTTTTTAATGCTTCGTATTATGAATCTAAAAAACTTTTTTATTATTTTATTTACTGATAAAATGAATGCTTAATTTAAATATTAAAAGTATTTTCAAGATAATTATAGAATGGTGCCAAAACTGGAGGATTAAAGTAAATTCCAATAAATCCCACCAAATCACATTTATTCTTTGTCGTAAACCTGCGTCTTGCCCCACAGTATCTTTTAATAATACCCAACTTATTCCTGTTGAGCAGATCCGTTACTTAGGACTAAATCTGGACAAACGACTGACATGGAATCCT
>NW_027108355.1:0-310 GCF_000696795.3 Halyomorpha halys | reverse complement strand
AAATAATTTTAAATGCTTGAACTGAGTGGAGGAAGGTTACAAGCATTGTTGTGATAAAAGTTTAAGAAATAGTGTCTGCTGATAAATGATTTTGATTTTGTTTTAAGTGAATATTGACTAATTAGGAAATTAAACATACGTGGAATATACTTATTAACAAAAAAATATCTTTTACCTAATGTTTTTAATGTTTCATAGAAATTGATATTTTTGATCTGGGCAGAATAGCCTGCATGGAGTTTAGAGTTTTTTAAATTATATAATTTCAAAGTTGTATTAAGGTAAGGTAAATTATAAATAATAATGTTAA
>NW_027108354.1:0-1236 GCF_000696795.3 Halyomorpha halys | reverse complement strand
TTTTAATAATAAAAAAGGTCTGCAACTAAAAATTTTATTTTATTGTTTTTTGATCTTATTAGCAGAATTTAGATTTTGGAGCCATAATAATTTTTTGTCCCGTTTTGATGTCAAGTATTTGTAATTATATTATAATAACTTGGAATAGTAGAAAAAAAAATAATTACATGAGAATTAAATCGACGATTGCAATTAATTTGTATCAGCTTGTAATTGTCATTACAATTACAATTATAGGAGGACAACAAGTAATTGCTATTACAATCACTAGTAATTATATTGTACTTTTGCATAGTGGGTGTAAAGTAATTAGTTTACGTCCAACTCTACCATTTCTTATATAATATAACCCTTTGCCATTTATACATATAAACCCATCTTTGTAATCAACAATGTTAATAAATAATTTATTTACTGATTATCATTGATAAGGGTGAGCTTAGCCGAAACGTTAGAAATAAAATCAATTTTAAAAATAGTTTTGTGGCTAAATGGATCTAAATTATTATAACTGATCATTTTTTTTTTAATTTAATAAGATTTAATGAAATTTGATGTTCCATTTATTACGTAGCTTGCTGACCAGAGCACATCTCCTGGTATAAAGCTGGCTGGGTAGATGTTGTGGTGTAGGTTTTTCCGCTCTTGTTAATCAGGAGCCGGTCGCGTATCATATTCCCTTCGCCTCCTCCTTCCTCTCTCTATACATCACCCGCCATTTTCCTTTTTCCTAGGCCCGTTTTTCACCGCCTCCGCTGGGGCCCGCCGGAATTCAATTCCCCCCCCCCTGATATATGGCGGTCTCGAGGAGGCTGGAAATATGTAGGGGAAATTGTTTCGTAAATATTTGAGGAGGGCCCTATGACACTAGTCAATCAATTATTTGCTTGTTTACCCTGAGCCGCTTCCTCTCTTCCCTCGCCCCTTTTTCGCGACGCCGGGAGCCTCTTTTGTCACATCGCGAAGAGTTATGGTAAATTGCTCTAAGCCATTTTTCTATTAGGCTCCAGTCGGTGCCGTTCAAGCATAAGTAGTATTAGTATTACAACAAAATTGATTCAAAAATTCTATTATTATTTATTATTGTACTATTTGAAATAAATGAAGATAAACTTACAAAAAAGTAAATAAATTTGAAACTAATGAAATATTCATTTGTTTTTTTTGATAAATATTACAATTTACTATAGTTTTAGGCCTGAAGTAATAGTTATAAAATTAATAAAATATATAAAT
>NW_027108353.1:5388-6095 GCF_000696795.3 Halyomorpha halys | reverse complement strand
AAATTATTAAAAAAAAAAAAAATCTAACATTAAAAAATGTTATTAAAAGTGTGATGCATACCAAAAAAGCTTGGGTACGCTGATGATTTGGTATTATTGGGTGAAGATAAGGGAACTATAGAACTAAATACAACCGCGTTAATAAACTCCAGTAAGGAAATAGGTCATGAAATAGGTCTAATGAGTAATTGCAGTTTATCGAATGACACTCTGGGAGACAAGTTGTATATAGTAGTGTTATGACAAAATATGTATAATTTATATATACATAGAATATGACATACTATGTCATATTCACTGTATCTTCCTGACCGAAGTGCTTAATAAGGTACGAATCGGAAATAACTTCGTAGAAGTTCGGCGTTCGGTAGCCTTTAAAACAAGACGATTCTTTATCTTATTTAATCTATCACTAGAATACGTTATTAAAAGTGTGATGGATACCGAAAAGGGTTCAACTTTGGGTGCTAAAATACTGGTGTTTGGGAATGATGATGATTTAATATTATTGGGTGATGACAAAGAAACTATTGGACTAAATACAATGAGTAATTGCAGTTTGTCGAAGGACACTCAGGGAGAAAAGTTGTATGTAGTAGTGTTATGACTAGAGATAGGATTTTTATGTGCTAAAAAATCTGAAATATGTACATAAATATGTGCTAATAAATTGTCAAATATTTAAAAAAATATGTATTTATAAATTA
>NW_027108353.1:4859-5338 GCF_000696795.3 Halyomorpha halys | reverse complement strand
CTTCTCCTCTAGAAATGTTATTGGAGTTCTATCAGTGGGTAGATTCTCCACATGTTTTTATCATATCACTATGTCACCTACAGCAAATTTACTTGATGTGTATATATCTATACAGTTGTAAATATCAATAAATAAATTATTAAAAAAAAAGTGTTTAGGTTGTACGGTAACTAAAAAAAAAAACGAAATCGACGAGGAAATTGAAGTGAGGTTTAAGGCGGCAAATGCTTGTTATTTTTCAATTTCAAGATTGCTTAGGAATGTAGGATTGCTAGGATTGGTAATCATTATTTTGAGAAGTTCTATGTTCGGTCGGGTTTAAAACAAAGCCATTCTTTGTGTATACAGTTGTTAATATCAATAAATAAATTATTAAAAAAAAAAAAAATCTAACATTAAACACGTTAAAAATTGTTGAGTCAATATATATTAACACCAATTGGTACAAGGACATAAACAATTGTGCGAGATAAACGATT
>NW_027108353.1:2843-3240 GCF_000696795.3 Halyomorpha halys | reverse complement strand
GAAAAATGTATTTACAATTGAACAAATAATTTAAGGAAATACATGATTCAGGACAAAACATCTAAAAATAACAAATATTTCAGAAAATATGAGATTTACAACAAAATATGTAACAATATTTAAAAAAGGCCAAATATTTAAAAATATGTGAAATAAAAATGGCTTCTTTTGGCAAGAAATGTCTTGAAACATCGTTAGTTAATTAGGAGTCGAAGATATCATGGTCAGATAAAAATATGTGAAAACATAAGAATCCCATTCCTAGTTATGACATACAATGTTTAATTTATATATACCTAGAATATGACATACTGTATCATATTCACTGTATCTTCCCGTCATAAAAATAAATGATATCTTATACAATACTTAATCTTTCTTTAATATTATATATAAT
>NW_027108353.1:0-627 GCF_000696795.3 Halyomorpha halys | reverse complement strand
TATATAACTAAATACAACCGCATTAATAAACTTCAGTTAGGAACTAGATCTCGAAATAAATACGGATAAAACAAAATATATGGTTAGCAGTAGAAACGCGAGCAACGTCGCTGATATAGATACAGGAGGGAATACATTTGAACAGGTAGATAGGTTTAAGTATTTAGGTTCTACGGAAATTAGGAAAAACGAAATTGATGAGGAAATTTAAGTGAGGTTTAAGTGGAGAAATGCTTGTTATTTTTAAAATTTTTTATTATTGTATCAGAACTGAACTGGTAGATTTGGGTTCACTCGGTCATTTTTGGTAGTATCGGCATCGAACCTTCTGGTTTGTTAAGTCTTTATTATTATTATATGATAACAATAATAATATTTCTATTGTTTTTTCAATATGTTAATTTTATATTTATTGTCCTTATTTTAAAATGTTTATAACGTTTCATAATTTTGGTACTTTTTATTATATAGAATATGGTATGATCAAATAGGATTTTTATACTTTTATATTTTAAATCTGGATTATCTCTACAGGAAGTCTGGTGAGTCAATTCATTTAAAATTTTTTGAGGTTAATGACTTCCATTTTGAATGAAATATTTATTAATTATTCATAACATTGTACAA
>NW_027108352.1:3170-3467 GCF_000696795.3 Halyomorpha halys | reverse complement strand
TTTGCTTGGCGGGCTTTCATTCCACATGGCTTGCCAACTAGCTAATATTTCATTTTTCATCGGAAGACTTATTTCTTGGGGTGTCAGAATGGCCGTGCCCTGACCCGGAAGGGCAAGTGCTTGTTTGGCTGCAACGTCCGCTAGTTCATTTCCAGCGATCTCCACGTTACCCGGCACCCATATAAAGAAAACAGTTTTTCCCAAGTTTTCTATCATGTTAACTTTGCAACTGGTTATTAGGGGCTGTATTCTTATATATATATTCCAATTTACCACTTCCCGCCCGAAGTTTGAAGT
>NW_027108352.1:0-1533 GCF_000696795.3 Halyomorpha halys | reverse complement strand
TTTTTTTTTTTGCAATTGTAGGTATACATGAGCATGTGTGTGGATTTAAGTAACAATTTTAAAAAGGCAAACTATGAGTCACAATGAGTATATATAATTATGAGGTTTTCTAACTGTAATTACAAATGAAGTTAATACAAATTTAGTGAAAAAATCTTAATTTAACATTTCCCAAAGCTATATTATTATTTTAATGAACTTGTTAATTTGATAATAATACCACCAACAGCCATTGTATATAGAGTTGGCAAGAAATTAATTTTGGTTCTGACCAGTAGATAGGGCTTTGTTTGTTTCATTATTCTTTTGTCAATACTAATTTTTTGTCTTTGGAGGTTTGTTTGTCGGCCCCTTTAAGTTTCTGTAGAAAAAAATTCCTTATAATATTGTTTATAGTTGTTAGTTTTAACATTGATGCAAAAAGAATCATTTTCAATGATCAAACCAGAGGTTTGCTGCCTACAACTTTTGAAATTGTAGAATGCAATTAAAAAGAAAAAGCCAGAATTGGCAAATCTCAGCTTGTTAGCTCCCCTCCCCCCGGCTACCAAGCCACGAAATGTATAAACCGCATTCAGCGGAAAATGTTTTCATCTTATAATGCCATCAGGCAAAACAAGATATAATGTAAATAAGTATAATTATAATTTTTTTAGGTTAAGTAAAATATATATAATTGTTATTATTTGAATATAAATAAATAGATTAGAAAAAAAAACTCAAAGGAATCTCACCACCAGCTGGAATGGTCCCTCCCCATTCTTTGTAAGTCCCCCCATAAACCTGCTTTCAGCAGACCCTGTAAACCTTTCTTAAAATTCCATGCGGCAAAACAAGATTAATTTAATGTATGTATATATATTCTCTATTGTATGGATCTTTCCTTATCCTTATCCCTTCCTCTTCCCTATGGAATTCTATTCCCTCCTTTATTCATAGTTCTAATACTCTTCCAATCTTCAAATCCTGTATCTTCGACCACCTTCTGTCAACCCAATTCTGGAAGAATAACAATTGAAAGTTTCAAATAAGGTTTATATATTTTCTGTATGTAATGTTTCAGATTTTCGTTTATACTTATAAACATGTATATTAGCAGAAATTGTACCTTTTCATTTATTATTTTTAGTTTAATTGTATTTGATTTTTTATCGTTTATTTTTTCTTTTTATTTATTATGAAGTGTTAGTCATCTTATGTTTTATGATATGACATATAGTTTTATTTTATTTGTTCTATTCCTATTTTATATATTCTGTTAATTATTGTTGTTCATTTTTATTTTTTCAAATTCATTATTTTATGACGTTTTGTAATTTTATTTTTATTTTATATTTTACTCTAAGGCTCTAATGCCTAATTTTGATGCCTGTATATTATTCTAAAGGGATCAATCCCAGAATAAATACAGAATATTATTATTGTAAATAATGTATGTGTTTTTAAATAAAAACAGAGGGCAAAGAAAAAAAACAAAACAAAGGAATCGTGTATCTCCACGACAATGCGAAGCCACCCACACCTTCAGCAACA
>NW_027108351.1:3998-6858 GCF_000696795.3 Halyomorpha halys | reverse complement strand
CCATGCGTGGGGTTCAGAGTTCCCCTGATTAAATATAAACGTTATTTATAGGTGTGAATTTGTATTTATTTTATTGTAACTTAAAATTTAATTTTTTTTGGCTTATACATAAATTTCTTTTTTTTTATTTGATCAGTTTTATTTTATTATATTTTTAATACGGATTCATACTTTAATTAATTCAAATCATGATGGAATTTTCTTTTATTTATATATTTCTTTATTATTCAAAATTTAAGTTTGATTTTTTTTATCAGTGATTACTATGTTTATCATTTACATTATTTTTCCTTTTTTTCTGTTGTTCTTCTATTTCTGTATATATTTTGTGAATGATTATTTTAACATTAATACTTAATTCCCTTAAATTATGATAGATTGTATTAATTCTGCTCTGTTCTGTAACCATTAATTCTATTCAATACATATTATTAAAGTATATAAATAAATAATATTTCTGCCATTTTCATTGCCACCAACTCGGCTACTCTTCCTACAATGATTTTACAGTTTATATAAAAACGCAATTCCTACATATTTATTTACCTTTAATATTGTAAAATATAAACAATATTATACATTGAATGAGTAATGTGGATTTTTTCTTCTAAAAATTGTACAATATGTGTCTTATTAAATTCTTGCTCGGAGTCTTTCAATAATAAATAATAATATTTATAATTTTTTTTTCTTTCATCAAACATTGGCCACAGAGAACTAGCATTGTGCTCTTTAAATTTCAAAGATAATAATTATGGGAAGTTTTATTTATAATAACACCATTTTTTGAATTTATAAGAACAAAATTTGAGCCTTGTGATATTTAGTTTGTATATTATATAAGCCGGAAGAATGGAGGCTGGGTGTTTTGGAATATCAAAAAATGATAACCATTCATACTTTTTTCTCCCTAATATGAGGAAAAAAAAGAGAAAAGAAAAACTAATCCGAAGAGGGACCGGTGGAAAAGCCCAGGTCGGAAAATTCGGACTCCACGGTAGGAAACCCCTAGAGGGGAATAACTCAACCCAACGCGGATAAAAACATAAATCAAGAAGAATGAAACATAAATCCATTTAATGCCTTAGTCGCCCCCTGACCTTTAATTAATATGCCAATTTAATTTCGAGGCTGTCAGTTAGCCCAATAAGATGTTAAATTGATCAAGCACTCTCGCGGTTGAGCCAATCTAGAATCTATAAATCTATTAGGTCCCATCAAAGCAATGAGCGCTCATACATCAAAACGAAAGGAATCTGCTTGGACTTTAAATTCATATTATTTTCTGCATTCATATCAGAGGGACGGACCATTCCGGCTGAAATCATCCATTTTGAAACTTTAAATTGATCCATCATTAAGTACCATTTAAGTACTGTTTTTAACATTACTTCTTGGCTTTGATTTAAATAATCACAAAATCATGGTAAACTGATAAAAATATGATTTATTTTACTACAGCCAAATAAACCTAGAAGGACGTGAAAGGGTCCCTCTAAAATCAGGTTTCCATATCGTTCGTAAAGTGTTCAGTCCTAAAAACAAAATAGGGTTAAAACTGTTCCATTGAAAACAGTAATTTGCTCCTTTTTTTTTATCGATTTATCAGTATTATATTTTATATATTAAATATTTTTGCAGGATATGAACAGATTCCCAGAAATAAGATAACAACATATCTTATTAATAGAAATTTAGAATAAATTGTTTTCCTTCAACGTTCCATATTTTTTTATGATCATTTAAAGGAAATAAATTGCGCCAATTAGGTTATTCAATAAAAAAGAAAAAAATATTTACTGCATTTTTACTAATTACATTTTTGAGTATTTAAAAAATACAGTACCTATGTCATATTTTTACGCATGTTTCACTCACCAACGAATTCTTACTGTTAATACATTTGTACAATTTATGTAATACAATAACTCATTCGGTCCTAAATAACACTATTTTACTGTATAAAACATTTACACTAAAGGTCATAAGTTACTTTATCTGGGCACTTGCTTAATAAATGTGCGATAAGTGATATTACTGTAACACTTTGTCGATGCGTTTACAGTGGGAAAAAAGAAGTTGTAAAACAATTTTTTTGAAGATATTGCATTAATTCTTAAGGTTGCAGTAATACAGGTTTGTGTAATATGCTACTTAAACGGTAAGTATAATTGAAATATTAATATTTAATATATGAAATCGTAGAAGGTAATGGGGTAACGTAAAAAACGTATAAGGAAATCGAATTTATTAATATATATATATTTTACGTTTCTATGGCTGGTTTAATAAGAGACTGTTTTTAATCTTAGCTTAAAGTAGTGTGAAAGTTGTGTGATCCACAAACCACAACAGATTTATTTTTTCTTTGAAATTATATTTTAAATTGTACGGGATAATTAATTAATAGAAATATTATTAATTATTCGGGAGTCAATTGTTTATAAAATATATTCTATAATTTTATTAATGTTTAAAGTATAATCCCTTGAGAATAGAAAATGGTAGTATCAAGCTCATGAAAAGCATAAAAACCGAATACGAAATATAAATAGAATGAAAACGAGGTGTTGAGAAATACTGGCACTGTTGAAATGGATATAGTCGTTCCTAGAGGAATACAATTTGTTGAGATTTAATTTGCAGTTTGCAAGCACTGTTTCTATTTTTCATTAAAATAACTACTACAACGGTTATTACAGAGGATGTAGTTTGCATAAAGTAGCTACTATTTTTTCCATTAAGATTTTAAGTAATCCATAGTTTTATCCTCTCCGTTATTAAAATTTTAGCCCAATTAAAATGCTAATTTTGAAATATCATCCAATTAATTTCTTTACTTAGCTTCAGTCCAGAATCT
>NW_027108351.1:0-363 GCF_000696795.3 Halyomorpha halys | reverse complement strand
GGAAGAAACAATCAACTATCGGACACAAACTCTGCTCCGTATTTCTAGTAAAGATGAGATTGATTACACTATTTATTTAAATTTGAGGACGGTTGTTTAACCATTTCTTTTAAAGTGTTATTCAGCACAGGAAAAGTGATCAAAAAACTAATTAATTAATTCTAAGAGTTATTATAACAGTATTAATAGTTTAATTAATGATATTTAACTAATTAATTTATATACGTATTATTACCTACATTATTAGAAGAATGTAGGGGAGGTATTTTTACTACTTACTCCTCATTCCTTGGCCATCTCTTGAATCTGGATTATCTCTCGTCTCGAGTATGAAGTCATTGGGTCCATAAAGACCATCAACCA
>NW_027108350.1:232443-238226 GCF_000696795.3 Halyomorpha halys | reverse complement strand
TGTTCAATCAAGGACTTCTTTGCGTTGATGTCTGTTAGAAATACCTAAGGAAGGTTCTGGCCCCAATAAAGTGAGCTCAGCCCCACTCCTAATGAGAAGTCAGCTTTCACACTACCAGTGATTCCAATATGTCCAGGAACTCGCCTAGCTTCAGCAAGCCAATTCAACATTAATCAATAAGTGAAACAGAATTAAAGAAAATAGTACCTCTACTGCCTTAGTTACTGTGGTGAAAAATGCTCCTGTTATTCCAATATAGGCAATCCTTTGAATTTGACAGATCATTCACAAATGGTAACCTAATATAATACTTTCATCATGTTTTCAATGTAGAACAAGTTTTTGATTGAGTCTGGCACCCAGGGCTGCTTTACAAACTCCGTGAATTCCTACCTCCTACATACTTTCTCATCATCTGTTCCTTTGTCATTGATAGATTATTCCAAGTAAACCACTATGGTTCCTATTCATCCCTCTATTCTCAGTCCGCTGGTTTTCCTCGGTTTCATCCTCTACACCATCGATACAGCTGACATCCCAACCAATTCTAAAACTATCCTTACTACATATGCCGATGACACATGTGTGCTCACAGTTAATAATAACTCTTTAATTGCGTCCCGAACTCTCCAATCCCATATCACAAACCTCGAAGAATGGTGTCATAATTCGAGGATTAAAATAAATCCCATCAAATCACCTATACCCTTTGTCGTAAACCTACCAATTGCTCTGAAATTTACTTTAATAATGTTGCTCTTACCCCTGTCGAACAGATCCGCCACCTTGACCTATATCTGGACAAACAACTAACTTAGAATCCTCACACAAGACTGAAAAGACAGGAAACTGCCCGTTGATTTTGACTATTACAGCACTTACTAGACATATGGTCTAAACTTCTAATTCATTACAAAAGACTGATCTACATGACTGTAATAAGGCCAATCTGGACATTGAGCTTTGGGGCTCCACTAAACTTTTGAATTTCTCTCCTATCCAATTCTTACAATCCAAAATCCTCAATGCTCCTTACTTTGTCTCAAATAAAATCATAAATAAAGACCTTAGTGTTCCATATATAACTGAACTAGCCCGAACCAGATATCATTCCTTTCATTATAAATTCCCTAACCACCCAAAATCACTAGTTTCACCTTACCTCCTCTTCCATTCCTGGCAATCCTCAGAGGCACCTGAAAAGAAGATGGCCATGAGATCTGTTAATGTAAAAACGCCATTAGAGTACTACTAATGGGTAGTTTCTCTGCACGCCTTTATCCTCCACTATAATTGAGATCAAATTTACTGAATGTATAACATAATATACAGTTGTAAATTTCAATAAAGATATTTTAAAAAACTATCCAGTGCATGATCCTTTGGTTAAAACCCCAGGCAGTGCCCATAGAACTTCTTACCTGCCTTTTGGGTGGACTAGCTTTTCTTTTAAGTTCTGCCATATGAAGTCCCCAATTTAGTTCGGCATCCAAATTGAAATCGAGGTATTTGATATTTTGGCTTAGTTGAAATTGATTTCTGAATAATGTTGGGGTTCTGAAGATGCTCAACTACCATTTCTTGGTAAATATAATCAAATTTATATTTGATATGCTTACTGAAAACTTCATTTCAGTGGGCATGTCCAAACAAAACTATTGTTAGTTCTATTTATAAAAGAAAAGAAAAACATACTTAACAAGTACTACCTTTTAAAAACAAAACAAAATCATATTATTCAGACCTACTAACAAAGGAAATCAATAAGATTTATAAAAAAAAAAAAATTGAAAATGTTGCAAATAGAATCAAATATATTAAATATTTGAAATGGGACAAGATTTATATAATACAAATAACATGTAGCAATTTATGCTGATTGAATGATAATTAATGCCAATAATTTCAATTTAATGATGAAATCAAAACCTCTTTATTTTTTGAATGGAATATGGTCCGGGTGCGATCATTGACCACATTCCATATTCCATTCATCTATACACACGGTCAATCATCAATAATCTTCCTCTTTATTTTTTAATGGAAACTAACTGCATAATAACTGATAAAAATGCATAATAACTGCATACAAATGTTTTATGGCAGTATTATGGAGGCATGGTTTCAATTACAGGGATCTCTAAGGATTTTAAAATGGAAAATAATCCTCCTCTTGTGTAAAATGTTTTTATACATTCTTTGAGCTACAAAATTTAATATTGTTTTAAATATTCAAATATTCTTTGAATAATTACCCTATATTAAAAATCATTTTGAGAGATAGATACAGAAAAATGTAAAGCAATCATTTTTCCATGACTAACAATGGAAAAACATACGATAGATCAAGCTTAAATCAACCACTAAGTTTGCATTCTCAATAAAATGAAAACATAAATCAGTTTTTTTGTGATTTTAATCTACAATTAGATAGGATTTAAATAAATTTAAAGTATATGTGTTGTATTGTAAATTCATTAAGATCATGATCCTCAGAATTCAGCAGAATATTTCATTTGAACAGTCTAAATCCATTTCATGAAAAAAATTAACTGAAAACATATTTTTTTATGAAAAATTATTAAATAATGCCCAAGTCTAGAAGTAATTTGCCTCAGTACTGTGTAGAATCACACCGAATAGATAAATTTGTTAGAGATTAAATTTTCTATTTCGTCTTTTATTAATAAAGGCAATCTACAAATAATATCATATTTAGCTGATACCCTCACACTGAAATGTTTTAAAAATGCAATCCTCATAAATGTAGAGAAACATGACTACTATTAAAATAGATAAAGATTTATATCTTCCAACATGATGTTCTTGGGAAACCAATGAAAAAGGAAGAAAAAAAAATACAAACATTAGATAAATACAACAAAAAATTGTGACTTTTTGGCTCATCTCAGTCAGTGGAATCCTGGGAATGAGCCATTCTTTTTTTAATTAACAACTTCTTCAGCTGAAAGAGATAATATAAAGAATTACTATAAAAGAAAAATGGTTTCCTAGAATAACTACTACATTTTTAATTTAATAATAATAAATATAATTATTAGGTGTATTTGAGAAGTAAGTATATTGTATGACTAAAATAAAAAATATATTTAGGTAGTAATTTCAATAGCATAAAGGAAAAGTGTACATTAATCTAGAAATTAAATATATCCTAACATATTTACTCATATTAAATTATATTTTTGTTTTTACAGATATCGAGAAAAGTTTGTAAAAGAATCTATCAAAAGAAATGTCGGACTATTGGATAAATTACGCAGTTTTGTAAAAGAAAAAGAAAAATTCGACAGCCAGTTAAATTCAGAAATCAATGTCCTAACAAAAGAATTCAAACAGCCAATAGAAGACATCAAAAAGAAAAAATCCTCAAACAACTTAATATTTTTCATGCCTGATCGTATGAGAAATGCACAATTAAAAAAATAAAAAGTAAAAAAATTAAACATGGCTTATTCCATTTAAAATGTTATTCAAAGTAAAGGACCAATGTGCATAGAATTTTTACTATAAATACCTTGAACTTTCAAAATTTGAATCCAAAACAAAAAAGTATTTAGATATGAAATAATAGTTATTTCCCCTTAAATTATACACATCCTATAAATAGCTTAAGTACTTATTACAAAGCAGAACAGAATCGCTTCTTCAGTTGTGAACATCTTTCTTTAAAAGTTATAGTAGAGTTATTACAAATTTAGTACAGTTCACAGTACAATCTAGGGTATATCTCCAAAACAAAATAATTTTCTTTTTTGAAGAGACATTTTCAAGCAAACCAGAGATGCATTTAAAACATACAAAAAGTAAAATGTTTGATAAAAATTAGCAGTTATAAGTTATTTATTTGTTTGATACTTTTTATCTTCACATTTGTTCCTCAGGAGTACATAACCTTGGGCCTAGATAGGTATTTCTAAAAAGGGTCATAGTCCTAGAAAGGGTCATAGATGAAGCCCTACAAAGTGGGGCGAAACATTGGTTACCAATAAATAATTTTATTTTACTAATTTGATACCTATATTGACTGCCACCCAGACTATCTTCCAACAATCTACTTCATACAGTCAACTATCTTCTTCCAATTTAAATTAATATGATTGCATTACTTTTATTCAGATGGATAAAGCTTTGTTTAATACAAATAGTACAAAAATAAAGTATAAAGAAGAAATAAAGATTTCTTCTGTACACATAAAGCCTGATATAAAGCTACTTATATATATGATATTATTAGTCTTACCTATCAATAGCAGCATGAAAAATTAGGTCAAAAAGAAAACACTTATAAAATTATCAATCAAAATTCCATGATGGCTAAAAACATGAAGCAATCAGTATTTCGCGCCACACACGCTAAATTCAGGGACGAAAGAGAACATATTTTTTATTGAAATCTGTAAAACAGATCAATCAAAATGGGATTTTTAAGTATACCTTAAACATAAATTATTACGAATCATCTGAATGGACTACAATTTAATATTGAAAATTGATTCCAAAATTCACAAATCTTGTATTGAGACAAGATTTTGTCAAGCGCCCCCTTCCATTCTCATGCCCTCTTCTCTTCAGAACCAACAGCCTATTTTCCTATCTTTGCGAGTTTTAAACTTTTCTATTTTTAATAATGGTTCAATGGTTAATCAATTTTTGATCTTTATCTGGCTTGTAATTTTCATTATCAAAGTATATTACAGTTTTCACTTATCAATGTGTGGCGTCCCCCCAACCACGCATGGCTGAAGTTCTATTCACCATTCTTATTTAGTTTATCAGGAAGAAAAATGCTTTATACTAGATCTAGACAAACGTTCAATAGATTATTAACTTTTCATTAATAATCTATACCCATGTAATTGGAAATAAGTAATAGGTGGAGCTGCCTCCCCAAGGATTAAAAAAAAAACTTCAATAAACAAATTTTTTTAAAGCAAATACTAATTTTAATAAGTAATAAAGTATTGCGACAAATATATATACAATGTTCTTTAAAATTTGTTTTCATTCTCCTTTTCTGTACTGAAATGTCAAGCTGCTTGACTACGGCTTGCCCCCCTGATTGACTATGACTTACCCCCTCCTAGTTTTGACCCTGGGTACGCTCTTAAATAGTATATATATAGTATAGTACTATTTGGACAAAACTACCACAAAAAAGATGTAAATAGGTATATCAATCGGAAATATTGCTACAATACTGCTATCTAATCAACCTAAGCGGTTAATGCTGGTATTAAATGAATCACAATAATTTAGTCACATAATTAACTTAAATTTCCTAAAAGGGAGGTTCCACATGACAGATAGCAGTCACGCAAGTTCGTTAGCCATGCGCAGGAATTGCTACCACCTATCAAGCTAATCGTGAGAGTGCGGCAGTAAATGAACATGATGTTAATGGCTTCGACAGCTACTACTATCACTAATAGTAATAAAAGACGCGTTTGTATTTTTTTTTGTCCCCCTCCCTTGCCATTTCTGGCATACGGGGTGCGGGAGCAGTGGGGTAATGCGCTGGGGTTTGCGCATGCCACGGCTCCCAAGGATCATCAATTTTTTTTTTTTATTCTTTTATTAATTATTCAATTATTAATTTTTTTTTTTTTTTTACTGTGGTGCAGCCTAGCGCTAGGTTTAGTGCCTTACTGATGTTGCTACACCTTGTCCACTGCATCCGTCTGGGTGACTCCTGCAGTTACCAGGCTGGTCCAGCCCTCCTGGTCTCAGTCTGGGTCAGCTTCCTCATTTTCTGGTGGCTCGCC